>NW_020229900.1:23762-121262 GCF_003227715.2 Harpegnathos saltator
TGACACCTCGGGTATGTTAGCAAAAATTATGTAAACAAGAGCAAAGCGAGACGATTTTTAGTTATTAAAGATTAAATTAAAAGTCACGATTATAGCATTGCTGATTGACTGTCAGATTCAAACGTCAAAATCGCACGGCACTTCGGCATCCTGTTAAATTGGAATTCGACCAAGAACCTTTTTCTCAGGCCATAATACGTACTTTTCTTACTCTCCTTGCTATTATGAGCATCTTTGCCACGCCAGGACCATTCGAGTCACCTACAACGATATGTAAGCCTGCGATCGTTGTGCGAAATAATTTTCTCAAGCAAGAGTGAACACTCGTACCTCTGGTGCTCTTTTGCATATAGTATGTTATCCTACGACAGATACACGTGATCTCATTTATCGAGTTGATTTCCTTCTCATAAGAAACGCGTGCTTACCGAAACAATGACGTAGGAAATTACGTTCTCTATCATTTTTGTATTGAAATAAAATTGCAAGTTTATTATGTTCTTAATACCTTACCTGCAAAGATGTTCGCGACGGAAGGAAACGGCCAATGCATACCTAGCTCGCAGTATTGAGTTGATGAGATAACTCCTGAAAATCGGCATCACGCAGCTTGACTTACCGTCTTTCGACCCGTATCGTGCAGAAAAAGTACCTTACTTCGTCCAAAGACGACTCTGTTACTCTCCTATCGATTTCGGACATAACTATCTATGGCATTTCAGACTTCACGATACATAATGTTCGGTAAGCCATTATTAATATATAAATTGACGCACACCGGTCGAGATACATCTCTGAATAATTTACGCATGATTCAGATGAAGGATGATTGTCTCCATGTGGATCAACGTAAAATCGATCGATAGTCTTATTCTGCAAAACCGATCTACATGATGAATTCAATCACGGATCACGTGAGCACAAAAACTAGCATTAAATTGTTTTCAGTGTTTCTTTCAACAACTATAAACGTATTGCGTAGGAGATTAAATTTAACGCATACTTTCCATCCAACAATGTGTCAGCTAACTACGATATACATAGTACGACCGCGTTTCTCATCTCCCAGTTTCCAAAGAACGACTTGACGAATATCAACGCTAGCATCGCTATACAAGGTGGATATTACGAGAACTGGAAAAGGACCTATAAATATTTCAACGTTTATTACGTCAACGTCAACGTGGTATTCAAAAGCGTAGGGGATGTTAAGACCACCTCGGAAATAATAAGTAAATGGTATTCCCAATTAATCATCAACATAAATTACTATCAGCAAAACAACTGGGAGCTATAACTTCCCGAAACATGCATGTAATTCAATTCAATTATTCGCATCTAATATTATCCGGACAACAGAGAGTGAGAGAGAAAGAGAGAAAGAGAGAGAGAGGAGAGAGGAGAGAGGAGAGAGAGAGGAATAAAATTTTCTTGAAATATCCAATTAACGTATTGCTGACGCTTATTTAGACGTGCAATTGTCTCAATTTTATCGCAGTGACGAAGCACCCATCACTATATGATAAATATTTATCTTCAGAACCAATTGTACGCAATTATTATTTCATACCGAGTAACCATTCACATGTATCGATTTACGAAACGTCTTTTCTGACAATGTTAGGTGCGCATTAAATAATCAAAAGTGCGAGCATGACAACCGCTTATGACAAAATTCGAATAACTGTGCATGGTATAAATAATTTATTGTACTTTTATCTTGATAGATAAAAGTTTAATAAAAATACTTAGATTCATCGCGAATCTCTCGTTAGAGTTGTAACGTCGGATGATATCTCCTGCATTATCATTTCGGCTCCTTCATCGTTCTTCGTCATAATCAATCATCGAGCAACCTTGATCATTCGATGCACTTCTAACTTTGTCGTAGATAGCATTTACAAACCATTATGCAAATCAGAATAGATTTGGTTTTTTCAATGCAGCTTAGAACGTAACCGATGATAATAAACGATTTTGTAAAATAAAACATCATTCTAACACTTCCATATTGCTGACAGTTTTATCACGCAAATATAGTAGCACAAGTATGATACAAAGTGATTTTGTATTTTGAGAACATGTAACAAAGAGTTATGTATGTTAAAGAAAAAATTTGAAGCATAACACATTAATCCTTGACTAATTTAACGTGAAAGCTATATATGTGTATAAACATTCACGGAAAATATTTTATGCGCTCCCGAACAGATAACAGTGTGAGTTGAAGTTATTAAAATTCGGGGGAGATATATTTTTCATATTCAAATATTTTCTCGCTTAGTAAAATCTACCAAACAGAATTTCCCGATGTAGACGCGAATCGATCTTTCCAATTGTTAACTAGTCGAAAACTGACATCATCAATTTAAGTCTCAAAATGCGATGCGATAAGGTAAAAGCTGATGTTATAATTTTAATCGACAAATTATTTCGTTCCAAATAATCGCCTCGGAGGATAACAATTGTAAAGGGAGACCTTTTGCAAGGATTCAGCGAAAATATTCGTCATGTGTTTACATATTTATCGTTGTTCTTTCAATGCGTCTTCGCCTCAACGTTGAACAAGGAGATAACTTGTGATTTACATCCTGTTGATGCGTGATCGCTGAGTTTAAAATACACTCTCGACGCGTCGGACCGATATGTTTATGAAAGTCGTAAAATCGAGAACAACGCGAGTGGCTGGATTATTGTCGAAATCGTAAGGTTATTTATCACCACTGGTGATAAATCTACACGTCGAAATCGTTCAGCATTCGTTAAATTCGAAACAAGAACCTCTCCGCAAAAATGCATACCATCTTTGCGCTTTTCGTTATAACGAGCGGCTTCATCACGGACATGTGTGCCAACTATTTAAGGGACAGATGTAAGTAACATTGCGATTGTCGGATAAAGTAATATTCTCCAACGAGTATCAGCACGTATGATGTTCACTTTCCTGCGGCCATCTTATGACAGATACGCGCGATCTTACATATTCGACGAACCGCGTCGATTTTTCTTCTCGCGGAACCGCGCGTTTTCCCGGATCGAACGTAAAATCGGCTTATGCCGCTTTGATGTACATGCGAAAAAAAAATTGCAAGAACACTTTATTTTGTTGTTAGTACCAAATCTACATACATGTCCGAAATCGCGACTCCAAGCATGCTTACCGCGAAGCTTGGATTCGATGAGGCCTTACTTAGCGCAGAGTGTTCCGTAACTAAGTATAGATTCTTTCGAAATTCCGTAATTAAGTATACCTTCTTTCGAGCCATATTATACGCAATTTTATAAGATGACCTTCGAAAACCAGTATATCCCTATGATAAAGTTTAGTGATACATATATCAACGGTATATCAAACTTCACGATAACTAGAGTCAGGTAAATAATTATTATCTAAACATTACATAAACACATCAGCGGATTATTCAGTACTGTTAAGCCAATATTTCACTTGTACGACGAATATTGTCAGATAGAGAATTCCTACAGTGTCCGAGGGGAGTGTTAAAAATGCGCTAAGCAATCATTTGACATATTCGCAAAATATTCGCCGTATAACAAAAGAAATTGTAACAACTTGGCCTAACGAGACGACCACGTAGTGAATCCAAACGCGCTTTGTGACCAGCTGAGCACAAAATTACCCTAAAATTCTTGTTTCCAGAGTTGTCGAGGATCATTATATTGAGTTTCTGGCGCACTTTCCATTCGTCAGTGTGTCCACAAGTTCAATGCATACGTCTCATATGCGTCTCCTACGCTTATTAAAAGTAGCAGATACAGATTAAATAGCAATTTTAGGAACGTCGTTGCTGAAATTATTATACGAGGTAGGCATTTTGAGAACGAAGAACAATATTTTTAGGTGAACAACGTCACCGTGGCAATCTTAAAGTTTGAAGGGATGAAGACTAATAAACAACAAAGAGGTACACTCGAAAACCTAATGCAGTTGGCAAATGATTATCTTGCACTTGAGTGGGATCCATTGACTTACGAAATAATTTATAACATCAAAAACATTGCAGCTGAGTTATCCAGACCATTTGGAATAGATTTACACGAATTTCCCAACTGTTATGTTAACGTCTCGTTAAAACGCATCGTCTTGATTTTATTGTCATGATGAAGAGATTAATCATTTTATAATGAGTGTAACTTGCTAGCACAATTAGTTGTGCATTACTCATTTATTATTTTGATACGGAGATTCGTATACGCTGCTTTAGAAAATGGCTTTTTCTTCCAATGGGGTTCGGTGCGCATCAAATGCGAACGAATGCTCGCGGGTTTGCGGTTGTGACAGAACTCGCATGATAGTACACTATGCACACAGTATCTCTTTATTGTACTTTCATTCAATGAATAAAAGTATGATAAAAATACCTATGTTCCACGCGTTTTCTTCGTTATACTTGCAATGTTAGATATCTCGTATACCATCACTTCGGCTTTCGTCATAACTGATGAAGCTCGCGAGTTGTCGCTTGTAATTGAACCATTTCGCGTTACCAATCTTATCGGTAATAATATATATATAGATCCTTCCTAGACCTAAAGATTCTACGCTAAAGACCTTACGCTTTGTAAATTGGATATACGAAATACGATTGTAAACTTGGAACTGAAACAATCTGGACAATTTTTTTTCGGAGCATTTTCAACACCAGTCAATGGTTCAATAAGACAAATTATTTTTTAGCGGTCCAAAAATAAATTCTTTCATTGAAGCATCAGCTGTATCTTAAACAACATCCAGAACAATTTTGTCCTGACTGTAAAATAAATTCGAGTATATAATTATCCGGAAAGTACGCGTATACTTGAGAATTTCTAGAAAGAAAAGAATACGTGCAATAAGCGAAATATTTGTTTTCCTCGCAGAGAAAAAAATCCATGTAAGAGCGTTTGCAATATTGGATATTTTTTCTTCGCGTGAATAACGGCGCTTAGATTATACAAATTTATTTGTAAATTTAACCAACGCAATAAAGAGTTATGCACGTATCAAGTGAAATTTCATATAATATGTAATTCTACATAACTCCTCTTACTCGTTTTCCTTCTCTCTTCCTTTCTCTTTTCAACAATGAAAAAATTCGACGGCAACGGTAGAAATATTTAATATTTTTAAACATTTTTCTTTCTCAATGTATTATCACTTGATCTCTTCGAATAATATCTAGCAAAATTCATCGATCCATTGCACTTCATTTTCCGCAGGACACAAATAATTGTCCCATTATCAATGCTTTAAAAATTAAAGACTGCGTTTTACATATTCGCTTCGCAATGTATGTTCCTTTCAAGTAGCCACCTTAGCTAAGATCATAGGATTTCGTGAGAACTTTCGATGTAGATTCACAAGTTCCCTATTATTCTCTCGACAAATGCTTGGCACAATGTTAAGCCACAAGGCCGCTCGTGATTTGCATTGTGTGTACACGTGATCGTCGTGTCCGAAATACGAATCCTGACTCGTCGGACAAATATATTAACGAGAGACGTGGAAACGAGAACAACGCGAGCTGGCTAGTTGTCGTCGAAATCGCATAGTCGGAACATTATCGAGTAACAGTGAAATTCGCGCATTAAAGTCACTCAATATTTCGACGCAACATTAAATTTGAATTTGACCGAGGATTTTTCGGTAAGCCACAATGCGTGTTATTTTATTGATCTTTTTGATGAGCATGATGACCATGGTGAAGTCTGACCGCGATCTAGGGATTACGTGTAAGTAACCGTGCGATCATCTCGCAAATCCGAAAATTTTCTCGAACAGCTAACATTTGTAACTCCGTTTTAATCTCGCGAATAGAAGTCTATTCTAAGAGAGATACACTTAATTTGAGGTATTTTTCGAGTTGACCCGCTGCCTTCCGATGAATCGTGTGTTTTTCAAAACTGATATGTGTGAGAAAGTAATTGCGAACGCAGTATGTAATTTGTTCTTAGTATCACTACTGTACATTTGTAACCAAAGAGAGATTGATCTAGGAGTATGTATAAAGCGCAGCATAGAATCATTAAAGCCTCACTTGAAGGATGGTGTTTATTCTTTGGGTATTCCGACGTTCAACCCGTATTGTATACCGACTTACGAATTTTCCATGTCGGGTAAATATTCAAGCACCACGAAGTTTTCGGATATAATAATCTCCGGAGCAGCAGACTTCGATATAACGGGGTTCAAGTAAGTAATCGCGATAGAGCAGATTGACATACGACATACAAACATTCATTCGCAATGCGCGATCCAAGCGATCGTCTCATCCCGGATGTCGATTTTAAAGTCGATCACGCAACAATACACATAACAATAGACGTAATAATGTGGAGCTAATAGCCTTCTTGTATCACTGCAAACTCGAGTGTTGTTTTCATCCAAAAAAGTAATTTCAGAACAAGCGAATCGTTTAAATTTTAGGGGATTTTATTCTTATTTGTGAGATGATCCACAAGAGGATTCCTTTAGGATTAAAAGGAACATATTATAAACGCATTATACTTAAAAGTTAGAGGAATTATATGTTATATGTACGTATGTGTGTCTGTAATGCAAATTTTATTAATTTTAATATAAATTTCCTCTTATACACAAATTATTTAATTTTTTTAAGAGATTATTATTTATTCTTACTATACTGTATTTTATTCTCTTTCTTACTAGTTAAACTACTTAATTTGAAAAAATTATGATAATGTATAGCAAGAAGTAATGTATATATATATATATAAATATACTTCTGGCTCTAGTTCTACGATAAGTAAGCACGAATGAAATAAGACCATCATAACAAATAAATTTCCAATCAGTTTTGTCACGGGCTTCATAGCTGCAAAGATGTTCATCATAACCGATGGTATGAAACATAGTTGAAAGAAAGAAAATATATTTTCTAACTTCTTGCAATAGATTATAAACTGTATTTGACCAAATATGGGTAAATTATCTTCGTTATTATAACAACACATATACCTTTTTTAAAAAGCATTCTAAATATTCTGACCCATGAGTATATGGTTATTTTTTCGTTCATGTCTGGAGATGGAGCATGACTAAACAAAAGAAGCCGACATTCAAATCAACATATTCCTCTTCATATAAAAGGAAAATTAATTGATATAAGAGAAAATTCTCTTGAAAACGGTTAGAATTTAATAAATTTTAGATGAATAGTTCACTTTAATCGCTTTATAGGAAACTCTTTTTCCCGTAAACGGCTCAGAATATGAGACTATAGGAAAAATCACTTTATAAATAAAAAAATAAATAAAAAACAAAATAAAATATAATGTCTAAATAACGTCTAAATGAATTAAATGACGTAGCTTAAGACAACAAGAAACATGTAAAGAAAGCTTCAGCCTATACGTGTCAAAATAACACACTCGGGTTTGCAATGTAGTACAAGGAGTATCGTCGAATTCCTGAGTCGCCGGATAAACAATTTTCGCGGGAATTGTTAAATTCGACTGACAGATTCGACGACACTTGTCGTACGACAAATGGAACGATAATCTTCTTCGCCCGAGGAGAAGCTGCATCGCGAATTCGAGCGCGGCTGAATCTCAGCAGCCGAACAGCTATTCGACTATCTGGACATTCTCGTTTTCAGCTACGCAAGGCATCAGATAATGTTACAGGCGAAGTTCCCACAGATTATATTGCGCACAAAATACCAAGTGATGCCCAATTTTACGAGGCCCATAAAAGTAGGCCGACTAACAACAATTTTTAGAAACGTCACCGCCGACGTCGTTATATATGGTGAAAATTACGATAAAGCGGAAACAGGCGAGGAACATTTTGAAGTGATGAATGTCCAGGTGCAATTGAAAATCGATAAAATCTCGGGGTCTAAAACGGCGAGTTATAACGAGACGATGACCATTTATTTGGATCAATTTTTGCAATATCAATGGCAGACACTGATGAACGAAATGCACCGGACGGCCGAATGGTACGCTGCCAAAGTTATCAAGGAAACCGCTAACAACATCTATGTCAACTTCCCTCTGAGCGTATTGTATCCAGAGTAGGCATCTTCTTGCCCTCGTTTTATAGCCGCGACGACGAGCTAGTTGTCTTTTTTTGTGAAAATTGTAAATTATCATATATCAACATGCACGGCCGATCGCGCGCGTGTTATTGTCACAAAGTGAGAACTCGTGTGCGCTCGTTTGCATGATGGTTCGCGTTTGATCCTTTTTCAGACGAAGACGGTAATCGCTCGTGACAGAGTCGGAATGTCGGTACGCGGTGTAAACGGCAGCTCTTTATTATATCTTCACCTGGGGACAAGTAGAAATATAATGAAAGCACGTACGGAAGATTCTCGGTGAAATCACATTCCAACCGAATCCTCCGTCGCACTTGCAACGCCGGACACGTCACGTGTACCGTCACTTTCGGCTTCTGTCCGATGACCGATTAGCTCGCTCGATCATAGTCATTCGACGCGTTCTTTTAGCTTAGTTCACACCGGTGAAATCGCGCGCAGACGGTTGGCCATACGAGCGCGGACTTCCACTCGATTCGATTTCAACACTTCCCTCCCGATGCGGCTCGCAACGTCGCCGATAGTTTAACGAGAGAACTTTGTAATTGATTCCCGGAAGTTGAGTTCTCTGATTGAAGCATCGGCTACGACTCGAGCCGCATCGCGAGTAAAGCGCGCAAATCGCACGATAAAAATAAAACAAGAATACGGAATATGAGTATACATAGTACTCAGCGGCCGCAGGTCAGCAAGATCATAAAAGTATTTGTCTCCTGTAAATAAAAAGAGAACTTTTTTTCCGATGCATGCATAATATAGACATTTTGTATCGAGACGACAGAGAAAATAAAAGTTACGATATGCGCGAATGTACGAACTTATAAATTTGTACTTTGAGAGTGACATAATAAAACGTTAGGCATGTGACCAGCGAATTTCGAAATAATTCATTCATCGCGAGTAACGTAGGCTCGCTTTTCGCCACGGAAAGGCAGTCCGCCTTTCAATGCAGTTCTCGCGCGCGTTGAATGCACTTGTTCCTGTCTTTATTCGAGTCGCTTACCCACACGCCACGGCTTCTCGCGTCGTGCCGAGCATCGAAGACACCGACTCCAAAACATGGAAGATACGTCTTCAGGTATCCTTCAAAATAGCGAACGTTCGATGCCGGCAATGTTAACACGTTGCGGGAAGCGAATGCTTTTCAGTGGAAAATTCCGTCCGCGGCTGTGTGAGGTTTAGAAACGGAATTTAAAAAAAAATATACACCCAAAAAAAGGAATTTCAGAACAAGCAAAATTATCTAAATTTTAGAGGATTTTATTTTTATATATGGCCTCAAGAGGATTCCGCTAAAATTAAGAGGAAAATATTCTAAACATATTATTCTTAAAGTTAGAGAAAATATATGTTATACAGGGTGCACGATTTATCTGAAGACATTGAAATATCTCGAGAACTATGCATTGGATAAAAAAAAGTGGTTAATGAAAGTTGTTAGTCTCGAAGGGGGACATCCAATGATACCAAACTCGACCTCCCACCCCACCCCCTGGAGGTAGGGGTTGGGGACAACTTTGAAATCTTAAATGGAAACCCCCATTTTTTATTGCAGATGCGGATTCTACGCCACAAAATACGTAAATTTTGTCCGAAACTTTTTTTTCGATTCGTGATAGATGGCGCTGTAATTGCAAAAAATTATATTTTCCGCAATTCTCTAGAAATGATCATTGGATTGAGAAATAAAAAATACCTGATCAATATTTTTAATGAACATAATAAAAGTTATTCCCCCCCCCCATCCTCTCGGGGTAAGGTGGGTGATAACGTTCAAATCTCAAATGGGGACCCACATTTTTCATTGCAGAATTAGATTGTATGTGAAATTTTTATTGAAACAATTTTTTTCATTCGTGATAGGTAGCGTTGAATTTTTCCGAGAAACTACTTTTAACGTTACACAAGAACAACGACGAGGACGTAGTAGTTTTATGTTCCCTTCGGATGCTTTTTTAATGTGAGTCCCCTTGCCTCTCACAGATCGGGGTGCTTTTTTAATGTGAGTCCCCTTGCCTCTCACTGTTCAATTAATTAGAGTAAGTGTTTGAAATTTTTACCTTCAACTTCAATACACTTATTGATCCTTTTTTCAAATGACTGTACACAGGATAGAAGCATATATGCAGGAGTTTCAGCGCAAGCGTTTCTTATGCGTTCTACCATGTTTTCACGAGTTGTTGGCACTTGTTGATAAACCTTATATTTTAAGTTAGGTTGATAAACCTTATCTTTTTAATAACTTTTATTATGTGTTTAAAAATATTGAACAGGTATTTTTTATTTCTCAATCCAATGATCATTTCTGGAGAATTGCGGAAAATATAATTTTTTGCGATTACAGCGCCATCTATCACGAATCGAAAAAAAAGTTTCGGACAAAATTTACGTATTTTGTGGCGTAGAATCTGTATCTGCAATAAAAATGGGGGTTTCCACTTAAGATATCAAAGTTGCCCCCAATCCCCACCCCCAGGGGGTGGAGTGGGAGGTCGAGTTTGGTATCATTGGATGTCTCCCTTCGAGACTAACAACTTTCATTAACCACTTTTTTTTATCCAATACATAATTCTCGAAATATTTCAATGTCTTCAGATAAATCGTGCACCCTGTATATATGTTATATATATAATGCAAATCTTATTGATTTTAATTTAAATTTCCTCTTATACAAAGATTATTTAATATCTTTTTAAAGGATTATTATTTATTCTTACCGAACTTTATTCTTACCGGTTATACTGGTTAATTTGAAAAAATTATTATAACGTATAGCGAAAAGTAATATATATATATATAAATGTACCTCTAGCTCTAGTTTGACAATAAGTAGGCACGAATGAAATAAGATCATCATGACAAATAAATTTCTAATCAGTTTTGTTATGAGTTTTATAGCTACAAAAATGTTTATCATAACCAATTATATGAAACATAGTTAAAAGAAGGGATATATATATTATTCAACTTCTTGCAATAGATTCTAAACTGTATTTGACCAAATATGGGTAAATTATCTTCGTTATATGTTAAAACAACACACACATCTTTTTTAAAAGCGTTCTAAATATTCTAACCAATGAGGATATGCTTATTTTTTCGTTCATGTCTAAGTCGTGAGACAGAGAATGACTGAAGAAAATAAGCCGACATTTAAATCAACATATTCCTTTTCATATAAGAGGAAAATTAATTTATATAAGAGGAAATCCTCTTGACATAAAAGGAAAATAGTTAGAATAATATCCAACAAATTTTAGATGAATGGTTCACTTTAATCACTTTGTCGAAAGAGGAATCCTTTTCCTGTAAAAAGCTTCACGTATAAATATAAGACTATGAAAAAAATCATTTTACAAATAGAATACTTTTTTTGGGTGTATGAACGAGTTTTATCGCCGATTGGCTAAAGTTCGCGAATATATGCAAACGTTCCGTGGTGTTATTCAATCAATTAATAGGTTAATCAATAAGTACTAGCAATGTTGCATTGAAACCATTCAATTTGTTTACATTCTTAAGAACCGCCGAACGTCGTCGCGATTATGCCGAGAGCATCGCCAAGGCTGCGAAAAAGCCTTGGCTGCCACGAGCAAGTTACTCGACGAGGTTCTCTCTGGCTGATCGCCGAAAAGGAGAGACGTTGTAAGTCAGAAACTCTCGGCAGACTTTAACGTTCGCGAAAGCTCGCCTTCGCCAACGCGGCCAGTTCAAACAGCTTTTCCATCTTTGCTACTTAACGTCGCGGTTTCATCACATCTCATACGCCGTTCTTATGAAACCAATCGCAGCCTTGTCGAAGATTGTCTACAAATTAGCCTCTAATAAATAGCTTCTCGTTCAATTCTCATCTCATCGTATGAGATTCCGATTAAGTGTGCGATGTAAATCCTGAATAGTTTCACGGAAACGAGATCACTCAGGATAAAAAACAAATAAAACAAATAAAAGTGAGGAATTATGTACGACGGTCTGAGAGTCGACCTGCCACACACTTTGACATTATTTGTCACGTACAACCGCGGCACGCATTTACGAATAATCTGATTCATATATCGCGCGTGATAGACGAAACATAATGAGTGATAAAGACTTCCCAGAGAGGACGAATTCGAAGAGACAATGAAACGTTTGATTTTTATGGTCGGAACGGGCTTATTTTCGGTCACCGCGGAATAAAATTCGCAGCCTAATCGGCTCTTTCCGTTATCCTTCGATATTTATAGACAAGACACCGACGGGTTTCTTAATCAGGGAATATATACATAAGTTTTTTGTTTATTGAATCATCCGCGGAAAATGGTTCAGCTGGTAATGTTACAATATCCTTCATAAATAATGAGCTATAGCTGTGTATAATGTACGTAAAATTGCAGCATAACAAAAAATTCCTGATTACAGTATAGTGTATACAAAACATTTCTCATGTTACATCAAAATTCATCTCGAATGGAAGATTACTGGCTATGGATATGATTGCTCCGATTAATGCTCCATAAATCAACAGAATGACAAGCAATCCTTTCCCTTTTCCTTTTTTTTGCTTTAAGATATGACAGAGTGTTTCGCAAAGCAATCATTAGACACAATCTTCTGTGAACTTTATCAAATTGTTTGATAAAGTCCACAGCTAAACATCGCAAAATATGATTCTGCAACTGTCATGTAATAATCGGCTCGCCATTATCATTGCTAATAACAAGAAAAGGTTGGGAACCCGGAAATTCAAAAAAATATGAAACTTTGTATCAAAGTAAAGTACTAGGTGCGCAACTAAGTTTCCGGGTTTTTTGATCAATGAAAAATGGAAAATTTCAAGAGAAATACAAAAAATTGTTTATTCGAAATATCGTTTCTTGCTAGTTACACATTTTTGCCAACTCTCTGGCAATACATGAATACCGCGACGATAAAACGACGCGTCTTTGGACCGAAACCATTCATCCAACCAATTTTGCACTTCTTCGAAATTGGCCAAGTGTTGCCCAGCCAAGCCATGCGCCATCGACCGGAACAAGTGATAATCGGAAGGGGCCAGGTCTGACGAATACGGCGCGTGCAGTAGCAGATCCCATTTCAGCGTTTTGATGGTGTCCTGGACGATGGAAGTGCGATGGCACGGAGCGTTGTCGTGCTTCAATATCACTCGTTCGTGTCTCGTGTCCCATTCTGGCCGTTTTCCGAGCAATGCATGGTTCAAATTGATCAGTTGTTGTCGGTAGCGATGCCCATTGACAGTTTCGCCCGCTCATTCAGCACCTCATAGTACACGATTCCTTTCTGGTCCCACCAAACGCAGAGCATTGTCTTCTTTCCGAAGCGATTTGGACGTGCCGTCGATGTTGATGTTTCGCCAGGTGAAAGCCACGATTTTTTGCGTTTGGGATAATCGAAATATATCCACTTCTCATCGCCAGTAACAATTCGATGTAGGAAACTCTCTCTTTCATGCTGCAAAAGCAAAATTTCGGAAGTGGCTCTTCGATTTTCCATCTGTCTCTCGGTTAACTCATACGGCACCCATTTTCTTTCCTTTTGAATTTTTCCCATGGCATGTAAACATTTGAAAATACCTTGGCGAGTCATGTTTATTATCTCCGCAAGTTGATCTTGTGTTTGCATATCATCCTCATCCAATAACGCTTGCAAATCGGCGTCCTTAATTGTTTTTGGTGGTCTTCCGGAGCGCTCCTTGTCCTCAGTGTCGAAATCGCCACTTCTGAAGCGTTTAAACTAATCTTCATAGGTAGTTTTCCATGGTGCGTGTTCGCCGTAGGCCTCCTCAAGCAAACGACGTGCTTTAGCTGCACTTTTTTTCAAGTTAAAGCAGAAAAGCAAAGCTTCCCGCAAATGCTGTTTATTTGGCACAAAACTCGACATCTTCGTTGTTAGAAAAAATATTTTTGCGTTGCGATATGTGTTGGTATTACGACTGGTTATTGTTAACAGATGTCCAAGTTATAAAAAAACACAACTTCAGACATGTATGTCGACTACATGTGTCGTTAGCGCCATCCATGTGTGAAATTCGGAAACTTAGTTGCGCACCTAGTAAAATGCTTAATTTTTATATATGAAGTCATTTGGTCCAGAGAACAAAGCAGAAAAATATATTTAGTTGAGGCAACTAAATATATTTTGTTGTATAAAACATGTTATATAAAATAAAAAATATTTGGTTGCTATTTAAAAATGCTTCAACTAAACAGTTTTGTTAGAGATACTACATTTTTTTTCCTAATGTTGAACCACGCGTTTACCGAATCAAACGCGTAGGAAATTACGTACACTTTCATCTTTGCACAGAGAAGAAGTTGCAAGTTTATTATGTTCTATTATGTTATTATGTAGTAGACTATCTGCAAACATGTTTGCGACGGGCCAAAACAGAAACGGTCAATGCGTGCCTAACACACAGTATTGAGTTGATGAAACAACTCCTAAAAATCGGCGTCACGCAACCTGACTTCTTCCGATCCCTATCGTGTTGATAATGTACCTTACTTCGTCAAAGACGACTCTGTTACTCTCCTTTCGATCTCGGACATAATTATCTATGGCATTCCAGACTTCACGATACATAATGTTCAGTAAGTCATTATTAATATACAAATTGACGTACACCGGTCGAGATACATCTCTGAATAATTCACGCACGATTCAGATGAAGGATAATTGTATTCATGTGGATCGACGTAAAATCGATCGATAGCCTTATTCTGCAAAAGCGACCCACATGATGAATTCAATCACAGATCACGTAAGCACAGATGAGTGCAAGACAAACATAAAATTGTGGTTTTCAGTATTACTTTCAGCAGCTTTATCTGCAGTATACATGGGATTAAATTTAACGCATACTTTCTATCGATCAATGTGTCAGCTAACTACAACTCATATAGTAAGACTGCGTTTGTCACGTCTCACATTATAACGAACGACTTGACGAATATCAACGCTAGCATCATTATACAAGATGGATATAGCGAGCACTGGACAACGGCCTATAGATATTTCAACGTTTATTATGTCAACATAATATTCGAAAGTATAGGGGATGTGGACATCACCACGGAAATAATAAGTCAATGGTACTCCAAAGCAGTCATCGACATAAATTCCTATCTGCATAACAACTGGGGAGCTATAGCTATATATTCCCAGTTCGAAACATGCATATAATTCAATTATTCGCCTCTGATATTATCCAAACAATTGCGAATAAAATCTTCTTGAAATATCCAATTCACGAATTGCTGATTTTCTAGATGCGCAGTTGTCTTTGTTTTATCGTTGTAATGAAACACCCATCACTGTATGACAAATATTAATCTTCAGGACAATCAATTGTATGCAATTTATTATTTCATATTAAGCGATTATTCACATGCACCGATTTACAAAACGTCTCTTCTGACGAAGTTAAAACCAAGTTCATCAAATGATCAAGGATGCGAGGGTAACAAACAGTTATAATAAAATTCGAATGATTGTACATGATGTAAATAGTTTATTATATTTTTATTGTATTTTTATCTTGGTAGGTAAAAGTTTAATAAAAATACGTGGAATCATCGCGAATCTCTCGTTAGAGTTGTAACGTCGGATGATATCTCCTATATTAGCACACCGCCTTCTATCATAACCAATCATCGAACAATTTTAAACATTCTGTACGCTTGTAACTTTGTCGTAATATTTATAAACCGTTATGCAAACGAGAATAGACTTTGTTTCTTCTATACAACTTAGAACATAACCGATGATTTAATGAGCAACCTCGTTTGTAAAATAAAGCATCCTTCTAACACCTCCATATTGCTGACAATTTCATCACACAAATATCGCAATGCAAATATGATACAAAGTGATTTTGTATTCTGAGAACACGTAATAAAGAGTTATGTATGTTAAAGAAAAAATTTGAAGTATAGTACATTAATCCTTGGTTGATTTAACGTGAAAGCTATATACGTGTATAAACATCCACAGAAAATATTTTATGCGGTCCTAAACAGATAATAGTATAAGTCAAAATTATTAAAAATCAGGAGAGATATATCTTTCTAATTCAAATATTTTCTCGTTCAGCGCATTATCATTCCTCGTGAAAATCTACCAAACAGAATTTCCAGATGTAGATGCGAATCGATCTTTCCAAATGTTAACTTTTCGAAACCTGACGTCATCAATTCAAGTCGCCAATTTAACGTAATGCGTTAAGATAAAAACCGATGTTATAATTTTAATTGACAAATTATTTCGTTCCAAATAATCGCCTCGGCGGATAGCAATCGCGAAGGAAGATTTTTTGCAAGGATTTAGCGAAAACATTTGTCAAGTGTTTACATATTTATCATTGTTCTCTCACTATGTCTCCGCCTCAACGCTAAACAAGGAGACAACTCGTGATTTACATCCTGTCGACACGTGATCGTTATGTTTAAAATATGCCCTCAACGTGGTATGTTAACGGAAGTCATGAAGTCGAGAACAGCGCAAGGTGATTGAATTATCTTCGAAACCACACGATTACACCACTGCCGATAAATCTGCATTTTGAAATCGCTCAGCATTTCGTTAAGTTCCAATGGAAGCAAGAACCTTTCCGCAAGCAAAATGCGTATCATCTTTACACTCCTCGTTATAACGAGCGGCTTCATCGCGAACATATCTGCCTTCCACCTAAAAACCATATGTAAGTAACACCGCGATCATCGGATAAAGTAATACTCTCCAACGAGTATGAGCATGTATGGTGCTCAGTTTTATGCGACTATCTTGTGATAGATATGAGCAATTTTATATATTAGTCGAACCGCGTCGAATTTTCTTCTCGCGAGAATCGCACGCTTTCCGGATCGAACATGAGATTGATGACTTACGACGCTTTGATATACGTTTGCAGGAAAGATTACAAAGACATTTTATTTTGTTGTTAGTACCGAATCTACACACATGTCCAAGATCAGAACTCCAAAGATGCTTACCGCAAAGCCTGGAATCGATGAAGCCTTACCTAGCGCAAGGTGTTCCGCTTTTGAGCATACCCGCTTTCGTGCCATATTATATATAATTGAACAAAATGATTTTCACAAATGATTTTATCCCTATGATAAAGTTTAGAGATACATTCATCAGCGATATATCAAAGTTCAGGATAAGTAAAGTCAGGTAAGTAATTATTGTCTAATAGATAAACACATCGACAGATCATTCGCTAGCATTAAGGGGATCCTGGAGTCGTCAACGAACTTGCAAAGCGTCTATAACGTAGAGGCGATCATCAAAAAATAGGGAACGTTATCATCTGTTATCGACGTTAGTGAATTTTGGTACACATATGTGTATATATATTTACATAGTATTTATATAGTAAAGACAATTGCCGGATAATTGCTGATGCGATTATGCTATCCTTTCATCGCATTTTTCCATATATATCTTTTCTCACAGACTTCGGACAAATGTGTGTGTGCATTGTCATTTCGACTTTTCTACACATAGATCTTATATGAATGTGAATGCGACGTTGCCGATATTTGCCTTCTCTCCGAAATGTGCATTTTGCTGCTGCTTCTCGGATTCTTCGATTCGCTGATATATATA
Organism: Harpegnathos saltator; assembly: GCF_003227715.2. Classification (NCBI taxonomy): domain Eukaryota; kingdom Metazoa; phylum Arthropoda; class Insecta; order Hymenoptera; family Formicidae; genus Harpegnathos; species Harpegnathos saltator. The sequence goes on from NW_020229900.1 coordinate 41,435, forward strand.
TAGTGTAACATAATAAAAAATAATTTAAGCAATGAATATTATTACAAGAAAATGATTCTTCAGAAATAGTATGCTTGTTTTCACGTAAATCGGCTTCTCACTTTATCGTGTCAGCGACTTCTTTTTGTCAAGTTTACGTCGCCCTGGCTTAGCAGTATTAGCAGTACGGAAACATTTTCGTACAGTCAATATTCCTATCAAAATAAAGCGGAGTATTACAAATCACCCGAGAAAAGCGATGGGAAACTATTGCGAATAGGACACCGAGTTCCTCCTGCAACGTTTACGTCGCACTGGAAGTACGGAATTGAAAACGCTTTTGTACAGTGAATATTTCTGTCAAAATAAAGCGGAGTAATTCAAGTTATCCGAGAAAAACGATGGGAAACTATTGCGATAGGACACCGACTTCCTTCTGCAACGTTTACGTCGCACTAGCAGTACGGAATTGAAAACGCTTTTGTACGGCAAATATTCCTGCCAAAATAAAGTGGAGTAATAGAAAACATGTTAGAAATACGATGAGAAACTATTGCGACTAGAACACCGACACTTTCTTATAAAGTTTACGTCGCATTGGCCGCACGGAATGAAAAAGTCTTTCGTATAGTGTATATTCCTGCCAAAATAAAATGGAATAATGCAAATCATCTGAGAAAAACGATGAGTAACTATCGCGATTAGGACAACGAGTCCTTCTTGCAAAGTTTACGTCGCCCTGGCTGTACCAAATTGAAAACCTTTTCGCTTCACATAATAAATATTCGTACGAAAATAAAAAATAGTAATAAGAAACGTCTTGGAAAAATGATGAAAAATTCGATGCGCCGAATTGAGAATACTTTTATAAAGGGAAAGCACATGTGTAGGAATATGAAACGGAGCATTGCTCAATATGAAATTAATATTCTATATCAGCCTAGAAAAACTTTATGTGTAATTGAAAATTTACGTCGTACTGACTGGACTGAATTTCAAATCCTTTTGCATGGCAATGTTTCGCTTCATCTTTGCATGTATTTTGACTATGCGAAAGGGCTTTGATAAAGTGTAAGAGAGAGAGAATGAGAGAGAGAGAGTGTGTGAGAGAGACAGAGAGTGTGTGAGAGAAAGAATGAGAGAGAGAGAGGGAGAGAGAGAGAGAGAGAGAGACTATGAGAGAGAGACTATGAGAGAGAGAGAGAGAGAGAGAGAGAGACTATGAGAGAGAGAGAGAGAGAGAGAGAGAGAGAGAGGAGAGAGGAGAGAGAGAGAGAGAGAGAGAGAATATGAGAGAGAGAGAGATTTTGTGAGAGAGAGTGTGTGAGAGAAAGAGTGTGGGATAGAGATTGTGAGAAATAGGGAGTGTGACAAAGAGAGAGTGTGAGGGAGGGAAAATGTGAGTGAGAGAGAGTGTAAGAGATAGAAGAGTATGAGAGAGAGGAGAGTGTGAGAGAAAGAATGTGAGGGAGGAAGAGTGCGAGAGAGAGTATGTGAGAGAGAGAGAGAGAGAGAGAGAGAGAGAGAGAGAGAGAGAGAGATAGAGAGAGAGAGAGAGAGAGAGTGAGGGAGGGAGATAGGGAGGGAGGGAGGGAAGGAGAGATAAAAAAACAGTGTAATAAAAAATAAGGGTTCCCATTTAAAAAACGCATGTTAACTTCCAAATGACCTTGAAGGTCATGGCCAATGTCAAATTCATGGTCACCATCAAGTCCGTCACTCGATTTTCTACAACTTTTATGTTTAATGTTTCTCATGAAAACTTGATCCTGCAAAGTTATCCTGGGAGTCCGGCATTTTTAAGACACTCTGTATATACACATGTATACCAAAATTCACTAACGTCGGTAACAGATGATAACGTTCCCTACTTTTTGACTATCGGCCCTATTATTTCTTTTCACTCACTCACTCATCCCCCTCCCTCTCTGCCTCTCTCTCCCCCCTTCCTCTCTTTCTCACACTCTCTCCCTCACACTCTCCTCTCTCTCTCCCTCCCTCCCTCCCTCCCTCCTCTCCTCTCTCTCTCACACTCTCTCCCTCATACTCTCCTTTTTCTCTAGCCCTCCTTCTCCTACTCTCACCCGCTATCCCTAAACATCTCCCCCTCCCCCTCTCTCATCTTCTCTCTCCCCCTCTCTCCCTCCCTACCTCCCTCTCTCTCTCTCACATTCTCTCCCTCACTCTCACACTCTCTCCCTCCCTCTCTCTCTCTCTTATACTCTCTCTCTCTCTCTCTCTCTCTCTCTCTCTCTCTCTCTCTCTCTCTCTCTCTCTCTCTCTCTCTCTCTCTCGCTGTCCCTCTCTGTCTCTTTTATTTACGCGCGCGCCATTCTAGCTGATTCATATAAAGTTTAGAATAAATATTAGGTGCGCAACTAAGTTCTCGCTGTTTTTTTGATGAAAATTTATTGTGAAAAACTTTATTGTGAAAAAATGGTTACAAATGAATCATTCAAAATATTGCCCATCGCTAGCGACAACTTTTTCCCATCTTTCTGGCAGAGCTCGAATACCGTCACGGTAGAAGTGTTCGTCTTTTGAGGCTATCCACGAATCAAGCCATTTTGAGATGTCTTCATATGAGCGGAACTGCTGATTAGCCAGACCATGTGCCATCGAACGGAACAAGTAATAATCGGACGGCGCAATATCTGGGGAATATGGCGGGTAGGGTAGGACGTTTCTAAGTAGGTTTTAACGGGTTTGGCAACGTGAGGCCGAGCGTTGTCATGCTGTAGAATCACTTTTTCGTGCCTCTGCTCGTATTGTGGCCGCTTTTCGCGCAGTGCTCGGCTCAATCGCATCAATTGAGTTCGATACCGTTCCCCAGTGATGGTTTCATTCGGTTTCAACAGCTCATAATAAATAACACCGCCCTGGTCCCACCAAATACACAGCAAAACCTTCGCAGCGTGAATATTCGGCCGAGCCGACGACGTAGAAGCATGACCGGGCAGTCCCCATGATTTTGTTCTCTTTGGGTTACTGTAATGAATCCATTTTTCATCACCCGTAACGATGCGATGAAGAAAACCCTTCCTTTTTTGCCGCTGGAGCAGTTGTTCACAGGCGAAAAAACGACGCTCAACGTCTCTTGGCTTCAAATCATAAGGAATCCAAGTTCCTTGTTTTTGAATCATTCCCAACGCATGCAATCGCTTGGAAATGGCTTGGCGGGTAACTTCTAATGCTGAAGCAAGCTCTTTTTGCGTTTAGCAGGGATCCTCATCGAGCAATGCCTCCAATTCAGCGTCTTCGAAGGTTTTTGGCCTTCCTTCACGCGAACGGTCGTTAACATCGAAATCACCGTCTTTGAAGCGACTTTGAAGCGACTTGAACCAATCACGGCACGTTGTTTCACTTAGAGCAGCATCTTCGTAAACTTTTTGGAGTTCTCGATGCGCTTCAGCCGCCGTTTTCTTCGAATGAAAGGAGAAGAGCAACACTTCCCGCAAATGACGATTATTTGGCACAAAATAAGACATTTTCACACAACCAAAAGTATATGACGCAAAAACAAAATCACTAATGTGTCAAAGCGGTTTGTTTACCATATGTCTAAGCTTGGTTCATAACGTTTTGGTTATGTCACAATCGACCAGCACTTACTACTGGAGCCATCTCTTGAAAAACAGCGGGAACTTAGTTGCGCACCTAATATTATAAATCATAAAAATAATTCCTGTAGTGTAATATAAGTATAATATCCGACTCCAACATACGATGTATTAGGCGTATACAGTTTGAAATTTAGAGAGGAGGGAGAGGGAGAGAGTGTGAGAAAGAGAGTGAAAATAAAATGAAACGATATGTAAGCAGCCGGATCATGTAAAATCTAACGTACTATTTTTTTTTAAACTGTTATTGAACTTATTTTAAATTTATAAATCCTCATAAAAATTTCACAGCTCAGCATTATATAATATGTCCCTCTAAATCTTCCGAAGCATAATTTCTGTGGAATATTATTCATTGCATAAATTATTCTCTATTATGTTATACCGTATATATCAACAAGTCGAAGAATCGGAGAAATAGGAGCAAAAAGCATATTTCGGAGAATAAGAAAATATTGGCAGCGTCGCATTCACATTCATATAAGATCTATGTGTAGAAAAGAAGAATTGACAACGCAGCACACACACGTTTGTCCAAAGTCTGTGAGAAAATATATACAGGGTGTTTGATAGCTGATCATGCAGACGAAAATTGGAGATAGATTGGGTGTAGCTGAAAAGAAAAGTCATGTACCACAATGTCAAATTGCCAATAGTTATCGAGTTATTAATTAAAACATGTGAGCCAACGAGCGCGTAGAGAGCGGAAGGTGACTGCAGTAAGCACGTAGACATTTGATACAGGCAGAGTCAGCGAGTGGCGGTAGGCAAGCGCGCGTGGCGAGGAGCAACGTAAACGACAAGAGGCGAGTGCGCGCGATGAGGAGCGAGCGAGCGCGAACGACGAGGAGCGAGCGAGCGCAAGCGACAAGAGGCGAGCGAGCGCGACGAAGAGCGAGCGAGCGCGAATGACAAGGAGTTGAGCGAGCTATAAGGAAAAAGCTATAAAGAAAAAGCTCGCTCGCTCCTCGTCGCGCGCGATCGCCTCTTGTCGCTTACGTTGTTCCTCGCCGCGCGCGCTTGCCTACCGCCACTCGCTGACTCCGCCTGTATCAAATGTCTACGTTAAAGAGCCTGAAATCAAAGAGCCGCAAACTGTCTGCTAGGCAGGGGAATCTTTTTCCTCGCAAACATGGCGTCCCTTCGCGCGAAGTTCGAAACTAATATCTGAATCTCGTAAATGTATTAGTGTGATTATTCAAATAAAATTGAAATAAATTTACATAATCGTTTGAGAACGAACATAAGTTTTATTGAAAACAGTTATAATAATTATATATCATAACAATTATATTATATATTATAATAATTGTATTGAACATAATTATCTTTTAATAATTACATTATATTATTATTGCTGTTACTAAAATGTAGGTTCCCAGACAGCACATAATATTTACAAAATATTTTAGAAATATAGATCAAATATTTTATAGTTATTGTAATGTTCAACATTCTCTGCTATGAAAACAATTATAATAAATATGTAAAAATATGTCTGCAAAATATGTTTCATAAATCGATTTATAAGTCATAAGTTGTTTCATAAAAATATTAATGAAAAATGGTTTTCTTAAATATTTTTAGATATTTATTATAATCTTTTTCATATCTGAGAATCTCGGACATTACAATATTTATATAATATTTCACATCTATATCTCTAAAATATTTTGCTAACACTGTGTTCTATCTGGGTTATTGCATTCAATAGAAATTTCTTGTGACAACAATTAGACTAACATACTAAAAATAAAAACAGAATTACTTTACTCAATATCGTTGGAAGTCTCTGCTGACTAATAATAAAGTTTTATTTCATGCTTTTGCCTAACAAACGCGAGCCCATGCTGAAACTACCAAATTCTGAACCGGATTCTTTTCGTTCTTCATGACCAGTGAAAATTTTTAGTCGCATTTGAATGAATCTCTTCAGAATAGCTGTTGCAAGATTGTGACCTACAAGTATTTGAGCAGTTGCAAAAAATTATAGGAATAAGGCTTTGAGTATTTGTTTGTAAATCTTCTCTGCTGAAATGTTCCTACAATATAAGATAAGAACCATAAAACAAAATCTTATGACATAACATCTAAACATATATATTTTCTAAAGGAAACAACTATTTTATAATTTTATAATTGCATTCATACCTCAGAAAGATAAAATTCATTTCCCATAGTACTTCTGTTTAATTTTTCTAACTATTGTTGCCGCAGATGAGGAATACAAGGGCACCTCCTGAACTTTATCCCAGTACTATATTTATTTGAACAATTATTTGCACTACATACTCGTACCATGATGCAAATCAATATTTAAACACCGCAACATAACTACAAATACTGCAAAAATAATAAAGTAATTACATAATTTGAAATTATTCTTATAAATGTTTCATGCGACAGTAAATAGCCATCAAATCTCTTTAAGGAAATACAATAAAACAAGTTTGTAAAAGGTTATGTTCAAATTCCAGCAAGTTTTTTAGACAATGTATTTACATTAGAAACATGTTTCAAAAGATTTAATGTAAAATAACCTCGCAACCTTCTTATCTAGCAGACAGCTAGCGAACTGTACGATTTTTCCTCGCAAACATGACGTATTCTGACGTCATATAGTACAGCCAATCAAAAACGTGGAGGCAGTTTGCGGCTCTTTGATTTCAGGCTCTTTAGTCTACGTGCTTACTGCGGTCGCCCTCCGCTCTCTACGCGCTCGTTGGCTCACATGTTTTAATTAATAACTCGGTAACTATTGCCAATTTGACATTATGGTACATGACTTTTCTTCTCGGCTACACCCAATCTATCTCCAACTTTCGTCTGCATGATCAGCTATCAAACACCCTGTATATGAGAAAATACGAAAGGAGACAGCGCGACATGTCACTACTCACTGAACATCTTGACAATCGCTTCACCTCGCATATATATATACAGGGTGAAGAAAAAACCCCGGCACTCCTGAAAATTTCGAAAAATATACACTTTATAAAAAAATGTTTCAGACAAAGTTGCGTTGAAAAAGATCTATTTAAAGATCTTAACAATTTGACCTTAAGTGGCGTCATCAAGGTCAGTACAAGGTCACCTCGGATTTTTTAATGTATATTCCCAATTTTTTATTGCATATTCTTATAGCCCTTCTTCAGACTTTTTCAAAGCACTATGGTTTTATCCATTTTGAATAAGCTGTTTCGAAGTTATCGAGTTTTTTAAAGTAAGATATCTAGCCAACTAAGGCAAGATCGGAGGATGATCCAGCCAACTAAGGCAAGGTCGTAGGATGATCCGGCCAACTAAGGCAAGATCAGAGGATGATCCGGCCAACTAAGACAAGGTCGGAGTGATCGAGCCAACTAAGACAAGATCGGAGGATGATTTAGCCAACTCGTAAAAATAATTGCGCGATTAACTTCCAGGCGTTGGCTCCTATTGGCTTGTCTTAATTTTGTTGATTCATTTATTTCAGTTATTTATTTGAACTATTCTGCTGTTCGATGTTTATTTCTTCCATTTACTCATTTAATACTCATTACAGTTTAGTGAGTCGCAAACTCGACTGAAATTCCTCTATTTTTTTTTAAATTATTAAGAAACAGTTTGAAGCTAGTTGTAAGCTGACTTAATTGCACTTCATTCTGTGCTCATTATTATTCTTCAGCATTGTCTTTAGAATAACTTTGAATTGATCCAAATATTAATTTAGTCGATTAGACTAAATCTTACCACTTCTGCTTGTCAATATGGCAAGTCTTTCAGAACGAGAACGCATATCTCTTTTGATGATGAGAGGATGGGATGATCGACTAAGGTCGTATAATGATGTGAAGCGGCTTTTTAATGAAACTTTTCGTAATCAGAGTAATGCCATTTCAAAATCTACCGTTGAAAGAACGGTAAGGAGTTTTCAGGAAACTGGAAGTGTGAAAAATCGTGCAATACCAGGTAGGCCAGTATCAGCAACAAGTGTAGAAAAATCATTAGATGTTCTACAATCCTTTATCGAAAATCCGCATGATTCGACCCGCAAAGTAGGACAGCAACATGAAATAGATCAAATGTCTGTGCTTAAAATATTGAAAATGAATAAATTTCATCCTTATAAGATCCATCTTGTACAAGAGCTAAATGAAGATGATTTCGATAGGCGCATTGAATTTTGTGATTCGATGATGGAAAAAATAACCGAAGATCCTAATTATCTATCAAATGTAGTATTTTCAGATGAGAACATTTCAGTTAAATGGCCACGTTAACCGACACAATTGTAGATTTTGGTCAGATACAAATCTTCACTGGATTGAAGAAACACACACGCAGTATCCACAAAAAGTGAAGTGAGGCGAGGGGACTCACCTAAAACAATCACCCCGATGGTGAGAGGCGAAGGGACTCACCTAAAACAAGCACCCCGATGGTGAGAGGCGAGGGGACTCACCTAAAACAAGCACCCCAAAGGGAATAGAAAACTACTACGTCCTCGTCGTTGTTCCTGTGTAACGCTAAAAGTAGTTTCTCGGAAAAATTCAACGCTATCTATCACGAATGAAAAAAATTGTTTCAATAAAAATTTCACGTACAATCTAATTCTGCAATGAAAAATGTGAGTCCCCATTTGAGATTTGAACGTTATCACCCACCCTACCCCAAGAGGATGGGGAGGGAAATAACTTTTATTACGTTCTTTAAAAATATTTAACAGGTATTTTTTATTTCTCAATCCAATGATCATTTCTGGAGAATTGCGGAAAATATAATTTTTTGCGATTACAGCGCCATCTATCACGAATAAAAAAAAAAGTTTCGGATAAAATTTACGTATTTTGTGGCGTAGAATCCGTATCTGCAATAAAAAATGGGGGTTTCCATTTAAGATTTCAAAGTTGCCCCCAACCCCCACCCCCAGGGGGTGGGGTGGGAGGTCGAGTTTGGTATCATTGGATGTCCCCCTTCGAGACTAACAACTTTCATTAACCACTTTTTTTTATCCAATGCATAGTTCTCGAGATATTTCAATGTCTTCAGATAAATCGTGCACCCTGTATAATATATATAGTAATACCTACAGTAATATAAGTACAGTAATATAAGTCATAAATACAGTAATATAAGTCATAATAATTACACACACTCTCTCTCTTTCATTTTGTACACTGTTATTGTAATTTATTATGAGAAAAAATATATTATCACAATACAACTACAAATAAGATTACTACAATGAGATTCTACAAAAGATTCTGCAAAGTTTTGATGTAGAAAAGAAATATTGTTCCTTCAATAAGTTTAACATATAAGCAGCTAAATATGGCTAATTCTGTTACATTGCCCAAGATTCAAATAGAGGAGACAGCAATAATGAATCCACACTGGTATTTATCGCCCTCTAATCTCACATAACAATAACATGATGAGACTTACATGTCAGCGGATTTATTAATTATCTTAGCTAAAGAAAATCTGAAATAAGATGATGCAGTACGCGCCGTCAGTTGTCTGCGATTGTTATCGTAGATGGTACAGAGAGACACCAGTCACACATGATGCTCGTTTTAACGCTGAAAAATTGTCCGTCACATTTTTCACTTATATCTCTGCAACCAGTAGAGATATCGACATCAGTAGCAAAGCATTACATTGCACGTATTCTGTTTTCCATGGATTAGTAGTTTATAAGGGTAAGAATAATGAGCATTCGTTAATTAGCGTGGAAATGCATAGGCTTTGCCTCGTGCTGCTATCTTAATCCATAATTCGAATACTCATTATTCGTGTCATTAGAAAAAGAAATTTAAGAGTCACCGCCAGATAAGCAGGGTGAATAAGAACAAACATAAACTTGTGCTCGCGCAAGAAAACAAAAAGAAGATGAACAGTTTTAACATGGTTTCACATGTGAATTCATATATGCGGTTATCAAACCATACATTTTATTTGTTTTAATCTTTTCGGAAACCAAAACATGTAAATAAATAAAAAGTAAAACTTGGAATGAAAAGAACCTGTTTTTTTTCAGTATGTGTGCGTGTGTGTGTGTGTGTATATGTATGTTTGCACAATCTGTGTGATGTAACAATCTGAATATTAGTACAGTAAAAAAGTTGCGAATATTATATGAAGAATGTTGTGTACATGATAATAATAAGTGATAATAGAATATATGAAATACACATATATATTATTGACATATAAGCATTTTGATTAATTCAGCATTCAACTTATTAATTTATTATCTCACAATAGTGATGCGAATTTGGTGACGAGCTTGCACGAGAATTTCTCTCGCCATGCACGCACAGCCAGCTCGGTTCGATGTGAGCCACGCGGACGCGATCGGCAATCGTCGGCGCGCCGAGCGAGAGAGAATATCATTCTCTCCTTCTCGCTCTCGTTCTCGCTCAGCAAGCGAGCCTAATTCTTTCTCTATAACCTGAATCGCTGGTGCGACTGTCTCTCTCCTCTCTTCTCTATGACAATACTGAAAAGTTTTCTCTACTCGGCACGCCGAAATTATTATGTATAATACTTTATTATTAATATTATTATTTGTGATATTTATTATTTGTAATTTTATTTGTAATTATATAATAATGCTATAAATAATACAAATTTTTACAAATAAAATTTGTAAAAATTTGTATCATTTGTAATATTATTTCCAATAGTATTAATAATATTCAACATCAAGAAAATGAAATATATATTATTAATTATGTTGCGGAGGCGGGCAGGTTTACAGGTTTGACTATTGAATTGTTTAATATTTTAAGAATAATTTTAAGTTGTACAAGGATTGTTGTAAAAGAACATTTGAAGTTGTAAAAGAATCAAAAAGTACGAAATGAAACCACCTTGCTTTTATTACAATACCCTCTAAATTAACAAATATTCTTCATACAGTATAAAATAATCTCAAAAAACAATTATAACCGTGAAATTTTCTATAAATTTTCTATCTGCGTGAAAAAAAAATGCATAAAATATATCTGTTTCATCGCTCTAAATGAAAAAACTCTCAGAACAATGTCATAGTTGTTCAGTGCAATACTCAATAAAAATATAATATTTGTATGGTTGAAGAATATTTGTTAACTTAGAGGATATTGAAATAAAAGCAAGGAGGTTTCATTTCTTATTTCTTGATTCTGTTACAATATTCTTTTATATTTCATATTACATCCTTGTACAGGATGATGCATCAACATACAGCTCAGTACGACGGGTTGCCAGTTGCTAGGAGCGTCAGTAATATCATCAATGTCGATAATAGCAGGCATGTCGGTATAGTCATTCGCGTACCTGTGAAACGAAATTGTGTACTAGTCGTCAATGGTTTGGCATAATAAGATTAAAAACATAATATTTTATAAATATTTTATAAATATTATGTTTTTAATCTTATTATGCCAAACCATTGACGACTAGTACACAATTTCGTTTCACAGGTACGCGAGTGACTATACCGACATGCTTGCTATTATCGACATTGATGATATCATATATTATATACAGATGTTTCTGAAGTAAGTTTATTTGTGGCTGTATATCAATTTACAAAATAGGCAATCAATCCTTGTAAAGAATTATATTTTTCACCTTGTGCACTGTCATTTTAATGTGCTAGGAGAGGAAATATATTACTGTACAAATACAAATGAGATTCTGCAAATAAGTTTTGGTACAATAAAGAAATGTTGCTTTTTCAATAACATATTTGTAGTTAAAGTAAAAGTGCCGATACTCGGATATATACCTAAACTTGGAAATTCTTATTATTTTGATTTTTAAACATGAATACTTAAATTTTCGATCATAATTAATATATATACATACATTTAATATATATATATGTATTCTATGTTGAAAATTTAAATATTTGCATTAGAACAAAATAATGAGAATGTGCAAGTTTAACGTCCTATGACATATATATATATATATATAAATTATAAATTAAATTAACTCTATATATATATGTATGTTGCTAATTTAATTTAAGCGTAATTTTATTGAAGACACCACATGTGAGGTTGTGATTGGTACGTGCGACATACGTGCGACATACGACAATGTCTTCCGACTGATTGTAAACACGGCTTGATGAGCGTGCAATCGAGAGAATCAAGATACGAGAGAGTTTCAACCACTAATCTTTTTATTAGCTGCACTGATTGAAAAATCCTTTTGCATAATGAAAGTATTTATAATAATGAAGTCTGGAAAGCAGAGTTTTATGTAAAATTCGACAAAAAATTTAACAACTACAGTTTCATTGTCATAATTTAGTTACGCATGAAAGAAACAAGGATAGTACGATTGTGTCTGCCTGCAGCTCCATCGATTACGATTATGCGGAACTAATCTTCTGTTCTGTTTTACCCCAAAATGTAGGAAAAATATTCCGCATACACACACATCCAAACCATTTTTTCATAAACACTATTCTTTTTACACTGATCTCTGAGCTCATTTCTATTACTTTAGTATTATTCTTTCATATCATGGCTAGTACGGAAGCAAAAGCTTTTGCTGGTTGGATAAACTGCAGAACTTTTATAATTAATAAGTAAAGTTACGAGCTAATGCAGAACATGATAACGAAAACTGTAATTTTTTAATTTTTCATTAAATTTTATATAAAACTCTGCTTTCCGCACTTCGTTATTATAAGTACTTTCGCTGTACAAAAGGATTTTTCAATCTGTATAGCTAATAAAAAGAATAGTGTTTAAGAAAATTAAGTCAATTTGTCGGTAAAACAGACGACTCCAGGATCCCCTTAAACCAATATTTCACTACGGCGAATATTGTTGTTTAGAGAATTTCTACAATGTCCGAAGGGAGTGATAAGGACTTTGAAAATGCGCTAAGCGATCAATTGACATATCTGAACAATATTCGCCGTATGATAAAGGAAAGCAACTTGGCCGAAACGATTCACATGATGAATCCGTCCGCAGTTGGTGACCAACCGAGCACAAAACTATCTTAAAATTGTTATTTTTAGAGTTACCGACAGGAATGATTTCATTCAGTTTCTCGCACACTTTTCACTAGTCAGAGTTGTCCACTACGTTCAATGCATTCAGCTCGTTCATGCCTACGCGTACTAAAAGTAGCACATACGAATTAAATAGTATTCTTGCGGACGTCGTTGCCGAAATTACTATAAGAGGCTCGAATTTCGGAATCGGAATAGAGAGTGAACAATACTTTTATGTGCACAACGTCACCATGCGAATTAAAAAGATTGGAGATGTGAAGACTGAGAAACAAGAAAAAGGTAATCCCAAATGTTTAATGCAGTTAACAAATGATTATCTTGAAGTAGAGTGGGACACACTGACTTCCGAATTAATCCATAACATCCAAAACATCGTAGCTGAAATTATCCAGACTATCACGAATAAGATTTACACCAGTTTCCCAATTCATACATTAATGACTCGCTAAAATATTTTATTGTTTTGTTTTTATCGTCGTGACTATAAGACTAATTATTTTATAATGAGTGTTACTCGCTAGCACAATCAGTTGCGCATCACTTATTTTGTTACGAAAATTCGTATACGCTGCTTTGAGAAATAGCTTTTTCTTCCGATCGAGATCAAGTGCAAACGAGTGCTCGCGGGTTTGCGATTGTAACAGAATTCGCATGATAGTACACGGTGCACATAGTGTCTCTTTATTATACTTTCATCCGATCGATAAAAGTATGATAAAAATACCTACATTTTTTGCGTTTCCTCGTCATATTTGCAACGTTAGATATCTCGTATACTATCACTTCGACTTTCATCATAATCGATCAAACTCGCAAGTTGCTACTCGCAAGCATCATCATTTTGCACTACCGACCATATTGGAAATAACATATGTAGATCTTTTCTAGACCTAAAGGTCCTAGACCTTACGCAAATACGATTGTAGAGTTGGAATTGATACAATTCGGACAATTTTTTTTCGAAGTATTTTACAACATCTGATAGTTCAATAAAATAAGTTATTTTTTAGTAATCCGAAAATAAATTCCTTCATTGAAGTATCAACTGTATCTTCGGTATCCAGAACAATTTTGTCCTAACTGTAAAATAAATTCGAATATATAATTATCCAGAAAGTATGTATATACTTGAGAATTCCTAGAAAGAAAAGAATACGTGCAATAGGTGGAATATTTGTTTTCTTCGTTATGGAAAAAAAATTCATGTTAATGCGTTTGCGATATTAATATTTTCCTCCTCGTGTAAATAACTGCGCTTAGATTACACAAATTTATTTGTAATTCCAACAAACACAATAAAGAGTTATGCACGTAATAAGTGAAATTTGAAATAATATATTAATTATACCTAACCTCCTCTACTTCTTCTTCTTTTCGACAGCGTGAAAATTCAACGATAGTAAAGGAAATATTCATCATTTTTAGATATTTTTTTCTCTCAATACATTATCGCTTAATCTTTTAAAATAATATCTAGCAGTACTCACTGATCTATTGTTATTGATCTTCCTCAGAACGCAAATGATCGTCCCATTATCAATTTAAAAATTAAAAACTGTATTTTATATTTTGATTTCGCAATGTATGTTCTCTCCAAGTAGCTACTTTAGCTAAAATTATAAAATTTTGTGAGAACTTTTGACATGTATATACAAGTTCCAAGTTCAAGAAGGACACAATGTGCGCTATTTTCCTGTTTGTACTTTTGATGAGTACGATGACCATGATAAGGTTTGACCACGATCTAAGGATCACGTGTAAGTAATCGTGCGGTCATCCCGCAAAGCCGAACGTTTTTTCGAACAGCTGACATTTGTATCTCCGTTTTAATCTTGCCAATGGAATCCATTTTTAATATTCTAAGAGTGATTCACGTAATCTGAGATGTTTGTCGAGTCGACTCGCTACTCTCCGACGAATCGCGTGTTTTTCGAAACTGACATGTACGAGAAAAAAGATATCGCGAATATATATGTATTTTGTCCTTAATACCACAACTGCACATTTTTAATCACAGCCAGGGCGATATAGGGAAATATATAAAGCGCAATATAGAATCGTTAAAGTCTTACTTGATGGATAGTGTTTTTCCTTTGGATACTCGTTGACTTTGTTGCTAATGATATTTGAACTCCGAGTACGATAAGTGCAACTAACTTTGCATCGTGATCGTTACCACACAGTTTATCGACCGTTTATCGACAGGAGTTGAGCCTCATTGAATTAAAAAAGAATTTAAAAAAGTGAAGAAAGTGAATTTAAAAAAGTGAAACTGAGAAATAAATATTACGTAATTAAGCAGAATAAATGAGAGTAATAGTTAAAGAGATAGATAATACAATATATTTTCTGGTTTCGCATAGTATTTTAATTGATTTTTTACGTTGAAATATTCGATAGAAATTACAGACTAGAAAGGACGATACAAAAATATTGAAAAGTCTTATATGCTGTATTTCATTCATGTTTCTACAAAAGATCGCACAAGTATGAATCGACTAGAAACGCAATATAAACTTATACGCAGTCTAAACTAGTTATTAACTTTTTACTAACAAACCCAAATTTATTATTATGGGTAGCTCAAATGGTATATATCTACAGTCTAATGACTGGGTACCGTTATATTATTTGGCCATCTAAATTCGAAATTTTCACAGTCATGTCTGAATTTACATAGCACTTTTGCTCATATGGAATATCAGGTATATCCTTCTGCTTCTCCTACTCAATAGCTGCATTGGTTTTTTAGTCATGGCATCAAATTTATACTGGTTCAAATTCTTCGCGTTTAATCACTACCGTGTCCGTCCACAAAAAGCTGGACTGACAAGGAAGGTTAAGAAACGCAGAAATTCAGTCTAATTTATTTAAAACTTGTGTTCCACTCGTCCACGATATTAATTATTAAATGTGTCTTTAATTTAAAGAAGTATGTTCCTTCTTCATGATTGTGCCATATCCGGATCTCGCACGTTGGTAATCTCTCTCTTTCAATATATTAGGGACTTGAATAAGTTCTCTCTGTTTCCCGATAGAAAGTGTTATCTTAGCCTTTTTGCATCGGGCAATACTACAGCCAGCTTCATCGTGAAGCTCCACCATTAGGCTCGAAGTGACAGTATATGTTATTCCGCCGAAGCGCAACATATTTTTTCATAGCGTTAAACATGTCGAATTTCGTGCCAAAAAAAGAGTATTTGCGGAGAATTTTACTGCATTACTTCTTTCAAAAAAAATCTGCAGCTAAAGCACATAGAATTCTTGTGGAGACTTACGGCGACCATGCTCTGTCGGAAACAACATGCAGAGATTGGTTTAGACGCTTTAAAATTAATGATTTTGATCTTGAAGATAAAGAACGCTCTAGCGCACTGAAAAAGTTTGAAGATGAAGAATTGGAAGCATTACTCGATGAAGATCTATGTCAAACGCAAAATGAACTTGCAGAATCATTAGGAGTTGATCACACAACAGTTGCCAAACGTTTAAAAGCATTAAGAATGATTCAAAAGCAAGGAAATTGGGTGCCGTACGAATTGAAGCCGAGAGACATCGAACGACGTTTTGTTCCAAGCTTATATTCTTGAGACCAAGTAGAGTGACAAAGTCTAGTACCATTTTTTCTTCTGATAGTTAGCGAGATATCGTAAGTTAAATATTAAAAAAAGTTACCAAGTTCTCCTTAAACATCTCAAAAAATACTAAGCAATAGAAAAATGTTTCAGACAAAAGTTGTTAAAATTAATTATTAGAGAAAGATAATATAATTAATTATTAGAAAAATTGAGGTTTCCATTTACGAAAAATAATGATCAGTGAATATCTCGAAAGTAGCGCAATCTATAAACAAAATGATATAGTTGTTACATGTTCCCTTTGTAACCATACAATTTTTGTCTGAAACATTTTTCCTAAAATATCGCGTTTACAACAAAATCGAGTGGTGCGGGTGATTTGTGACACCTTGTATATTATTTGTTAGCAAATTTTGCATAAAAAGAACACGTTCAACTATTAAACCAAAAATATTTCTAAATCGAAAATCTGAACTGTCTTTAGCTAATTTAACTAATACACGAATTTGCAATAGCATCAAAGTTTACGCAAAGGCTTTCCGGGCTATTCGATTATTGAATGATAAATCCTCGAATATGAACATATTCCGCGAGGAACTAGAGAAAAACTAACGACGGCATCGTGTTGAGCAGATAAAAATCCTATAGAAATTATTTGTTTTATTCGTTCCCCACGATGGGCCAAAATCAACACTTTGTTCTTTACGTTCTTTTCCTACTTTTTCGGCGGAAAGCCAAAAAAATTTAACCAGAATTTTTTCCGGACATTTTCATAATAATTTTCTTTCCTTTCCCTATAAAGGAACGTATAACCAGTAAGAATAAAGTACAGTAACAATAAATAATAATCCTCTAAAAAAAAAGACTAAATAATCTGTGTTTAGAAAAAGAAATTTATATTAAAATCAATAAAATTTGTATTATAAATATAACATATAATTCCTCTAACTTTAGGAATGATGTGTTTATAATACTTTCCTCTTATTTTTAGCAAAATCCTCTTGAGACACCATATAAGAATAAAATCCTCTAAAATTTAAATGATTCCGCTTGTTCTGAAGTTACATGTTTCGGATATATACTTTTTTTCAAAGCTCTGTTTCTAAACCTCACACAGCCGCAAAGGGAATTTCCCACTGAAAGGCAGTCGCTTACAGCGACGTGCTAATATTGCCGGCATCGAATGTCCGCTATTTCAAAGGATACCTGAAGACGTATTTTCCATTTTTCCAAGTCGGTGCTCAGCACGACGCGAAAAGTCGTGCCGCGTGAGTAAGCTACTCGAATAAAGTCAGGAACAGCTGCATTCAACGCGCGCGAGAACTGCATTGAAAAGCGAACTGCCTTTCCGCGGCAAAAAGCCGAGCCGACGCTACTCGCGATGAATGAATTATCTCGAGATTCGGTGGTCACGTGTCTAACGTTTTATTATGTCACTCTCAAAGTACAAATTTATAAGTTTGTACATTCACGCGTATCTTAAATAACTTTCGTTTTCTCAGTCATCTCGATAAAAAATTAATTAAATGACGTGATTTAAAATGACGAAAAATGTGGAAGAAAACTTCAGGTTATACGTATCAAAATAACACATTCGGATTTGCAGTGAGGACATTATAAATTTGAATGTGTTAATTTAATGTGCATATACGTGTGATTGAAGCTTTCTTCACACGTTTCTTGTGGTCTTAAATCACGTTATTTAACTCATTCAGATATTGCTCAACACGTTTAAAGATATTAAATAGTACGTTTCAAGATGATAAGAACGTTGTAAAGTTTCATCAAATTACACGCTTACACGTATTAAAACAACACACTCGGATCTGCAGCGACGGCGCAAACCGACGCTCATAGTATCCGCCGAAGTATTTTCTGCACTTACAAGGGAACGGTCAGGGACGTCCCTCACCGATTTGAATGGGCATTGGATAAGTTGTGGAGGATAAAAAAATATTAGACACGTATCTTTTTATATGTGCTTATCTCGAGGTTTAGGGGTTGAAATCACCCTTTGAAAAAAACGGATTTTTTCGTTTTTATCAAATATCTTCTAAAATATGAGAGATATGAAAACATAGTAAATGCAAGAATTTTACAGTATTTGATGCTCTTTGAACCTGTCAATTCAAATGTTTCAAAATATCAAATTTACTCTCCCCGCTCCCCCCCCCACTCATTATTTTCGCAAATTTCAAAAATTTTGTAAGAACAAAAATTAAAGAGCATTAAATTCCGAGTCCAACCATATATAATAATGTTACTTTCCGAGATATGGACTTTTCAAAAAATAAATGGAAATGTCCGTATATACCCGTAACACGCTATGCACAGCGCCTACCTCACTCGATAATATACGCAACACGTCCTCTTCGAATTTCTTTCGAATAATAGGCGATTAATACCGATACGGAGAATATGTAATCGTGAAACATTTCAATATATAATAACATTATTAATAACAATCATAGATTTATACACAACAATATTTCTATGCTTTGTCTTTATAAAAAGATATATGTATACGCTCTATGAAAGTTAGATTTTATGTATGATAAGTTTGTGTGTCTATTTTTGTGGTGGTTGACGTAAGTACTACGACGGAAGTGATACATAAATTGCAAAATCAATCATGTTTATTAACACGTTCACTGTCGGACTGAAAATTTGAATTTCGTGTGGTGACTAAAGTTATTTTTTCTTTTATTTATTTTTAGTCGTTTTTTTGCACGATTGAACTGGCATTGAACTGAGTCTTTTCGAGGGTCCTGGTTTGTCACTCATAATAAAAACCAATCGCATAAACGGCCGTTTGGTGGGGGTCGCAACACGCGATATCGCGCGACAGTGAACGTGTTAACGCGGCGTTTCCATCGAATCTATGACTCGTGAAAAACGTCGCATTCATGAAATCATATGTGATTATATAATTATATCTATTGCATAATTATATCTAATAGTATGATATTGATAACATAATTATTTTCACGCACACGCATCACATATACACATACACATCTACAATCGTGTAAGTGTTGTGCCGTCGTATTATTGTCATATCTTTTTTCCATCCTGTTTACTTTCGATTTTGTCATAGTTCTAATAATAGATAAATATCAAGTGTCGTAGACGTTACAGTTGTGTGAGCTACTTAAAATGCTGGAAAGCAGCCACTTTGTGCGACGCAAATCATGAGTAAGCGTAATATGTAGAGATACATTTCATATACAGGATGTTATAAAAGTCCCGGAAGAGCAGAATAACTCGAAAAATATGAGTCCTAGAAAAAATGCGCAGTATTGGATTTTTATGATTTTTTCCTCTCTATCTGACGATGACTTTGGATTTGACCTTGACAATGATCTTGAAGATCATTTCAAGGTCAGGTCAATTTTTTTAAATAGGACCCCATACTTTTGACCCCAGAAATGAAAAGAACAGAAAATTTTACGTTCGAATATGACCTTGAACACTGCCAAATATGACCGCTGAAGGTCACATAAAGGTCTAAGCTTGTTTTAGGCTGAAAACGCGAATATCATCGAAAAGAATAAGAATGTAGAGGTCAAGGAGGGACATTCAGCGGTAACCTTGCCCTTATTCTCAAGGTCATGAATTAAGATTATTATTAAGGTCAAACCGGACTTTTTTAGGACTGAAAATCCATACTTTTGACCTAAAAGTGTCAAGATTGAAAAAATCCGTTTTTTTCAAGGGGTGATTTCAACCCCTAAACCTCGAGATAAGCACATATAAAAAAATACGTGTCTAATATTTTTTTATCCTCTACAACATATCCAATGCACATTCAAATCGGTGAGGGACGCCCCCGACCGTTCCCTTGTGAGTCCTTTTTCTACACGTTTCTAATCGTCTTGAAGCACGTCATTTAATCGTTTGGACATTATTTAAGCATGTTAAATGACATGATTCAAACAATGTGAAACATATAAAGAGAGATTCTGTCAATTACTCGTTTATGCATGTTAAATTAACATATTCAGATTTGCAGTGCGGGACAGGTATATTTTTTATATTTAGACATTTTCTCGCTCAGAGTATTATTATCCCTCGTGAAAATCTACCACACTGAGAAAAATGGTTTTGTTGGATTAACAAAAAACTGCAGCAAATGGCTCATTAATGTGGAACAGCAAATAACTTCATTGTGGTAACAAACGATTCGTTACTTATAATTTGTTGCTCTAACAATTTTACAATGGCAACAAATGGTATTATTATGTCAATCCAATAAGTCACAAATTTTTTATTTGTTGGCAGTACAGAAATGAGCAAAGGTTAGAAATTATGTATAAGCAAATCGATTGTATTCATTCTTGCTCACCAAGATATAATATAAAGCAAAATATGTAAAATACTTGAGGAAAGAATATATGAAATGCTACACTAATGCGTACCATCATTACCAGATAATTCAAATATAGCTCCGTTACATCCAATAAAACATTGCTGAAGATGAGTTAACAAAATAATAATTATGTGTATGTTTTGCAAGAATTCGGAAAAAAATAGAGGAACGCATTATTACATCAATCTTTATTTTTAGCGCAACATATTACAGAAAATTAATAAATTGTTAAATAAGATTAAGTAAGGTTAACAAGAAAGAAGAGAGTGAAAAGAAAAGTCAAGTACTATTTTGCAAAAATTACAATAATTATTATGTTATTAATGATTGGAAATGACCAAGTCTAGAAGCCCTCCTAAATTAGATATATTTAGAAGTACATCCAACAAATATATATGATTTGCATTACCAGCGATGTATGCTTGTTAAAATTACAAATAACAAAAAATGATTTGTTGCGGTAACTAGTTGATTTGTTCCCCGTACAATTATCAAACAGCAAACGTTCAGTTGTTACGGCAACACAAGTTTTTTTCTCAGTGCAAACAGAACTTACCGATGTAGACGCGAATCGATCCTTCCCATTGTTAACCTTTCAAAAACTGACGTCATCAATTTTCCAACATAACGCGACGTTGACATGAGAGCCAATGTTATAATTATAATTTTAACCGATAAATTATTTCCTTCTAAATGGTCGCCCCGACGGATAACACTCGCGAAAGGCGATACTTTGCAAGGATATAGCGAGAACATTTGTCATATGTTTCCATATTTATTATTGTTCTCTTAATGTCGGAGGGTGATAATTGCGTAAAACGTGATTTCGAGAATGCTTTCAAAGTGCACTTGCATATTTAGTATTATCATTCTTTTGTTAAGTGCTGTACCTCAATGATAAACAACAAAGCCACTTGTGATTTACATTCTATTGACCCATGATATTTTGCATTTATACCCAAAAAATGTATTCTTTTATTTATAAAGTTTATTTATAAAGTTCTTTTATTTATAAAGTGATTTTTCCCATAGTCTCATATTCTAAGAGAAGTCTCTTACAGGAAGTGAATTCCTCTTTCGATAAAGCGATTAAAGTGTATCAATAATTCATTTAAATTTTATTAGATATTATCTTAACTGTTTTCCTATTATTTCAAGAGGATTTCCTCTTATCTCGATTAATTTTCCTCTTATATGAAGAGAAAAGAATATAGTTAACTTGAATGTCGGCTTCTTTTATTCAGTCATGCTCTATCTTCAGACATAAACGAAAAGATAACCTTATGGGCTCATATGTCCATGGGTTAGAATATTTGAAACGGCTTTTAGAAAAAATATATATGTTGCTGTAACATATGACAAAGATAATTTAATATTTGGTCAAATATGGTTTATAATCTATTGCAAGAAGTTGAATATATAATATATTCTTTCTTTTAACTATGTTTTATACAATTGGTTATAATGAACATCTTTGTAGCTGAAACCATAACAAAACTGATTAGAAATGTATTTGTTATAATGATTTTATTTCATTCATGCCTACTTATTGTAGAACTGGAGCCTGAAGTGCATCTATATATATATTACTTTTCGCTATATATTATAATAATTTTTCAAATTAATCAGTAAGAATAAAGTATAGTAAGAATAAATAGTAATCTGCTTAAAAAAATATTAAACAATCTGTGTATAAGAGAAAATTTATATTAAAATCAATAAGATTTGCATCATATATATCAGATGTAGTAAAAAGAAATCCATTATTTTTGCATGAAATTGAAGGCTTTAATTACCATAGTTAGAATGATCCGAGTTAGGTCAAATATGCGCCGTTTTGTTCGATAACTTGCCATTTTGAAGGTAATTTTATTATGCCTCTCTCATAGAAGCTCTCGTCCCTATTGGCAAACAATTGAGACAGTCGATTTTCACAAGCCTCTCTTGAAGCGAATTTTTCACCAGCAAAATTGTTCGCCATGGACAGGAACAGATGGTAATCACTTGGTGCCAGGTCCGGACTATAAGGTGGATGCATAAGAACCTCCCAACCAAGCTCCCGGAGCTTCTGGCGAGTCACTATCGATGTGTGTGGCCTGGCATTGTCCTGATGGAACACAATTCCTCTCCTATTGGCCAAAGCTGGCCGCTTCTGGGCGATTGCTTCCTTCAGACGGTCCAATTGTTGACAGTACAGTTCCGAGTTAAGAGTTTTGCCGTAGGGGAGCAGCTCATAGTAGATAATTCCCTGTCAATCCCACCAAACACACAGCAAAACCTTCCTGGCCGTCAATCCCGGCTTGGCCACCGTTTCCGCCGGCTCACCGCGATTCGACCACGACCGTTTTCGCTTGACGTTGTCGTAAGTGATCCACTTTTCATCACCAGTGACCAACCGCTTCAGAAATGGGTCGATTTTGTTGCGATTCAGCAGCGATTCGCAGATGGAAATTCGGTCCATGAGGTTTTTTTTCGTTAACTCGTGTGGCACCCATACATCGAGCTTCTTTTTGTATCCAGCCTTATTCAAATGGTTCCAAACGGTTTTTTTTTGCAATTTTTAGCTCTTGGGCAATCGAAACAGTGCTTACATAACGGTCGGACTCGACAATGTCCATGATTTTATCGATATTTTCGACAATTGGCCTTCCAGTGCGTGGTGCATCTTTGACATCGAAATTACCGGAACGGAATCGACGAAACCAAAATTGCGCGTGATTGGCTGTTACAGTATCAGGACCATAAACACTATTCACATTTTCAGCCGCCTGGCTTGCGTTTTCGCTTTTATCGAAGAAAAACTGTAAAATATAGCGTACTTTCTCTTTGCTAGTGTCCATCTTTGACGCGCGCTCAAAGAAAACTGAGTCAACTAATTACAAAACTGTCAGAAAAGTTTTTTTAGTACGAAATCTCATCTTTCTAACGCCATCTAGTGGAACCCGATCGGACTTATATAACGCGAGATACAGATAACTAAAGCCATATATTGGAAAAATAATGGATTTCTTTTTACTACACCTGATATAACATATAATTCCTCTAACTTTAAGAATAATGTGTTTATAATATTTTCCTCTTAATTTTAAAGGAATCTTCTTGAGGCCATATATAAGAATAAAATCCTCTAAAATTTAAATGATTCCGCTTGTTCCGAAATTACTTTTTTTGGGTATAAAATATGAATCTTGACACGTCAGGTATGTTAGCAAAAGTTATGTAAACAAGAGCAGAGCGAGACAATTTTTAGTTATTAAAGATTAAATTAAAAGTCACGGTTATAGCATTGCTGATTGACTGTCAGATTCAAACGTCAAAATCGCACGGCACTTCGGCATCCTGTTAAATTGGAATTCGACCAGGAACCTTTTCTCAGGCCATAATGCATACTTTTCTTGCGCTCCTTGCTATTACGAGCATCTTTGACACGCCAGGACCATTCGAGTCACCTACAACGATATGTAAGCCTGCGATCGTTGTGCGAAATAATTTTCTCAAGCAAGAGTGAACACTCGTACCTCTGGTGCTCTTTTGCAAATAGAATGTTATCCTATGACAGATACACGTGATCTCATTTATCGAGTTGATTTTTCTTCTCATAAGAAACGCGTGCTTACCGAAACAATGACGTAGGAAATTACGTTCTCTATCATCATTTCGGACATAACTACCTATGGCATTTCAGACTTCACGATACATAATGTTCGGTAAGCCATTATTAATATATAAATTGACGCACACCGGTCGAGATACATCTCTGAATAATTTACGCATGATTCAGATGAAGGATGATTGTTTCCATGTGGATCAACGTAAAATCGATCGATAGTCTTATTCTGCAAAACCGATCCACATGATGAATTCAATCACGGATCACGTGAGCACAAAACTAGCATTAAATTGTTTTCAGTGTTTCTTTCAACAACTATAAACGCATTGTGTAGGAGATTAAATTTAACGCATACTTTCCATCCAACAATGTGTCAGCTAACTACGACATACATAGTACGACCGCGTTTCTCATCTCCCAGTTTCCAAAGAACGACTTGACGAATATCAACGCTAGCATCGCTATACAAGGTGGATATTACGAGGACTGGAAAAGGACCTATAAATATTTCAACGTTTATTACGTCAACGTCAACATGGTATTCAAAAGCGTAGGGGATGTTAAGACCACCTCGGAAATAATAAGTAAATGGTATTCCCAATTAATCATCAACATAAATTATTATCAGCAAAACAACTGGGGAGCTATAACTTCCCGAAACATGCATGTAATTCAATTATTCGCATCTAATATTCTCCGAGCAACAGAGAGAGTGAGAGAGAAAGAGAGAGAGAGAGAGAGAGAGAGAGAGAGAGAGAGAATAAAATTTTCTTGAAATATCCAATTAACGTATTGCTGCCGCTTATTTAGACGTGCAATTGTCTCAATTTTATCGCAGTGACGAAGCACCCATCACTATATGATAAATATTTATCTTCAGAACCAATTGTACGCAATTATTATTTCATATCGAGTAACCATTCACATGTATCGAAACGTCTTTTCTGACGTCTTTTCTGACAATGTTAGGTGCGCATAAAATAATCAAAAGTGCGAGCATGACAACTGCTTATGACAAAATTCGAATGACTGTGCATGGTATAAATAATTTATTGTACTTTTATCTTGATAGATAAAAGTTTAATAAAAATACTTAGATTCATCGCGAATCTCTCGTTAGAGTTGTAACGTCAGATGATATTTCCTGCATTATCATTTCGGCTCCTTCATCGTTCTTCGTCATAATCAATCATCGAGCAACCTTGATCATTCGATGCACTTCTAACTTTGTCGTAGATAGCATTTACAAACCATTATGCAAATCAGAATAGACTTGGTTTCTTCAATGCAGCTTAGAACGTAACCGATGATAATAAACGATTTTGTAAAATAAAACATCATTCTAACACTTCCATATTGCTGACAGTTTTATCACGCAAATATAGTAGCACAAGTATGATACAAAGTGATTTTGTATTTTGAGAACATGTAACAAAGAGTTATGTATGTTAAAGGAAAAATTTGAAGCATAGCACATTAATCCTTGACTAATTTAACGTGAAAGCTATATATGTGTATAAACATTCACGGAAAATATTTTATGCGCTCCCGAACAGATAACAGTGTGAGTTGAAGTTATTAAAATTCGGGGGAGATATATTTTTCATATTCAAATATTTTCTCGCTTAGTAAAATCTACCAAACAGAATTTCCCGATGTAGACGCGAATCGATCGTTCCAATTGTTAACTAGTCGAAAACTGACATCATCAATTTAAGTCTCAAAATGCGATGCGATAAGGTAAAAGCTGATGTTATAATTTTAATCGACAAATTATTTCGTTCCAAATAATCGCCTCGGAGGATAACAATCGTAAAGGGAAACCTTTTGCAAGGATTCAGCGAAAATATTCGTCATGTGTTTACATATTTATCGTTGTTCTGTCAATGCGTCTTCGCCTCAACGTTGAACAAGGAGATAACTTGTGATTTACATCCTGTTGATGCGTGATCGCTGAGTTTAAAATACACTCTCGACGCGTCGAACCGATATGTTAACGAAAGTCGTAAAATCGAGAACAACGCGAGTAGCTGAATTATTGTCGAAATCGTACGGTTATTTATTATTACCACTGGTGATAAATCTACACGTCGAAATCGCTCGGCATTCGTTAAATTCGAAACAAGAACCTCTCCGCAGGCAACAATGCATACCATCTTTGCTCTTTTCGTTATAACGAGCGGCTTCATCACGGAGATGTCTGCCAACTATTTAAGGGACAGATGTAAGTAACATTGCGATTGTCGGATAAAGTAATATTCTCCAACAAGTATCGGCACGTATGATGCTCACTTTCCTGCAGCCATCTTATGACAGATAAGCGCGATCTTACATATTCGACGAACCGCGTCGATTTTTCTTCTCGCGGAACCGCACGTTTTCCGGATCGAACGTGAAATCGGCTTATGCCGCTTTGATGTACGTGCAAAAAAAAGATTGCAAGGACACTTTATTTTGTTGTTAGTACCAAATCTACATACATGTCCGAAATCGCGACTTCAAGCATGCTTACCGCGAAGTTTGGATTCGATGAGGCCTTACTTAGCGCAGGGTGTTCCGCAATTAAGTATACCTTCTTTCGAGCCATATTATACGCAATTTTATAAGATGACCTTCGAAAATCAGTATATCCCTATGATAAAGTTTAGAGATACATATATCAACAGTATATCAAACTTCACGATAAGTAGAGTCAGGTAAGTAATCATTATCTAAACATTACATAAACACATCAGCGAATTATTCGGTACTGTTAAGCCAATATTTCACTTGTACGACGAATATTGTCAGATAGAGAATTCCTACAGTGTCCGATGGGAGTGTTAAAAATGCGCTAAGCAATCAATTGACATATCCGTACAATACTCGCCGTATAACAAAAGAAATTGTAACAACTTGGCCTAACGAGACGACCACGTAGTGAATCCAAACGCGATTTGTAACCAGCTGAGCACAAAATTACCCTAAAATTCTTGTTTCCAGAGTTGTCGAGGATCATTATATTGAGTTTCTAGCGCGCTTTCCATTCGTCGGTGTGTCCACTAAGTTCAATGCATACGTTTCATATACGTCTCCTACGCTTATTAAAAGTAGCAGATACAGATTAAATAGCAATTTTACGAACGTCGTTGCTGAAATTATTATACGAGGCAGGCATTTTGAGGACGAAGAACAATATTTTTACGTGAACAACGTCACCGTGGCAATCTTAAAGTTTGAAGGGATGAAGACTAATAAACAACAAAGAGGTACACCCGAAAACGTAACGCAGTTGGCAAATGATTATCTTGCACTTGAGTGGGATCCATTGACTTACGAAATAATTTATAACATCAAAAACATTGCAGCTGAGCTTATCCAGACCATTTGGAATAGGATTTACACGAATTTCCCAACTGTTATGTTAACGTCTCGTTAAAACGCATCGTCTTGATTTTATTGTCATGATGAAGAGATTAATCATTTTATAATGAGTGTAACTTGCTAGCACAATTAGTTGTGCATTACTTATTTATTATTTTGATACGGAGATTCGTATACGCTGCTTTAGAAAATGGCTTTTTCTTCCAATGGGGTTCAGTGCGCATCAAATGCGAACGAGTGCTCGCGGGTTTGCGGTTGTGACAGAACTCGCATGATAGTACACTATGCACACAGTATCTCTTTATTGTACTTTCATTCAATGGATAAAAGTATGATAAAAATACCTATGTTTCACGCGTTTTCTTCGTTATACTTGCAATGTTAGATATCTCGTGTACCATCACTTCGGCTTTCGTCATAACTGATCAAGCTCGCGAGTTGTCGCTTGTAATTGGAACCATTTCGCCTTATCAATCTTATCGGTAATAATATATATATAGATTCTTCCTAGACCTAAAGATCCTACGTTAAAGACCCTTACACTTTGTAAACTTGGATATACGAAATACGATTGTAAACTTGGAGCTGGAACAACCTGGACAATTTTTTTTCGGAGCATTTTTCAACACCAGTCAATGGTTCAATAAGACAAATTATTTTTTAGCGGTCCAAAAATAAATTCTTTCATTGAAGCATCAGCTGTATCTTAAACAACATCCAGAACAATTTTGTCCTGACTGTAAAATAAATTCGAGTATATAATTATCCGGAAAGTACGCGTATACTTGAGAATTTCTAGAAAGAAAAGAATACGTGCAATAAGCGAGATATTTGTTTTCCTCGCAGAGAAAAAAATCCATGTAAGAGCGTTTGCAATATTGATATTTTTTCTTCGCGTGAATAACGGCGCTTAGATTATACAAATTTATTTGTAAATTTAACCAACGCAATAAAGAGTTATGCACGTATCAAGTGAAATTTCATATAATATGTAATTCTACGTAACTCCTCTTACTCGTTTTCCTTCTCTCTTCCTTTCTCTTTTCAACAATGAAAAAATTCGACGGCAACGGTAGAAATATTTAATATTTTTAAACGTTTTTCTTTCTCAATGTATTATCACTTGATCTCTTCGAATAATATCTAGCAAAATTCATCGATCCATTGCACTTCATCTTCCGCAGGACACGAATAATTGTCCCATTATCAATGCTTTAAAAATTAAAGACTGCGTTTTACATATTCGCTTCGCAATGTATGTTCCTTTCAAGTAGCCACCTTAGCTAAGATCATAGGATTTCGTGAGAACTTTCGATGTAGATTTACAAGTTCCATATTATTCTCTCGACAAATGCTTGGCACAATGTTAAGCCACAAGGCCGCTTGTGATTTGCATTGTGTGTACACGTGATCGTCGTGTCCGAAATACGAATCCTGACTCGTCGGACAAATATATTAACGAGAGACGTGGAAACGAGAACAACGCGAGGTGGCTAGTTGTCGTCGAAATCGCATAGTCGGAACATTATCGGTTAACAGTGAAATTCGCGCATTAAAGTCACTCAATATTCCGACGCAACGTTAAATTTGAATTTGACCGAGGATTTTTCGGTAAGCCACAATGCGTGTTATTTTATTGATCTTTTTGATGAGCATGGTGACCATGGTGAAGTCTGACCGCGATCTAGGGATTACGTGTAAGTAACCGTGCGATCATCTCGCAAATCCGAAAATTTTCTCGAACAGCTAACATTTGTAACTCCGTTTTAATCTCGCGAATAGAAGTCTATTCTAAGAGAGATACACTTAATCTGAGGTATTTTTCGAGTTGACCCGCTGCCTTCCGACGAATCGTGTGTTTTTCAAAACTGACATATGCGAGAAAGTAATTGCGAACGCAGTATGTAATTTGTTCTTAGTACCACAACTGCACATTTGTAACCAAAGACAGATGGAACTAGGATGTATAAAGCGCAGCATAGAATCATTAAAGCCTCACTTGAAGGATGGTCTTTATTCTTTGGGTATTCCGACGTTCAACCCGTATTATATACCGACTTACGATTTTTCCATGTCGGGTAAATACTCAAGCACCACGACGTTTTCGGATATAACAATCTCCGGAGCAGCAGACTTCAATATAACGGAGTTCAAGTAAGTAATCGCGATAGAGCATATCGACATACGATATACAAACATTCATTCGCGATGCGCGATACAAGCGATCGTCTCATCCCGGATATCGATTTTAGAGTCGATCATGTAACAATACACATAACAATAGACGTAATAATGTGGAGCTAATAGCCTTCGTGTATCACTGCAAACTCGAGTGTTGTTTTCATTCAAAAAAAGTAATTTCAGAACAAGCATTTAAATTTTAGAGGATTTTATTCTTATATGTGGCCACAAGAGGATTCCTTTAGGATTAAAAGGAACATATTATAAACGCATTATACTTAAAAAGTTAGAGGAATTATATGTTACATGTACGTATGTGTGTCTGTAATGCAAATTTTATTAATTTTAATATAAATTTCCTCTTATACACAAATTATTTAATTTTTTTTAAGAGGATTATTATTTATTCTTACTATACTATACTTTATTCTCTTTCTTACTAGTTAAACTACTTAATTTGAAAAAATTATGATAATGTATAGCAAGAAGTAATGTATATATATATATAAATATACTTCTGGCTCTAGTTCTACGATAAGTAAGCACGAATGAAATAAGACCATCATAACAAATAAATTTCCAATCAGTTTTGTCATGGACTTCATAGCTGCAAAGATGTTCATCATAATCGATGGTATGAAACATAGTTGAAAGAAAGAAAATATATTTTCTAACTTCTTGCAATAGATTATAAACTGTATTTGACCAAATATGGGTAAATTATCTTCGTTATTACAACAACACATATACCCTTTTTAAAAAGCATTCTAAATATTCTGACCCATGAGTATATGGTTATTTTTTCGTTCATGTCTGGAGATGGAGCATGACTAAACAAAAGAAGCCGACATTCAAATCAACATATTCCTCTTCATATAAAAGGAAAATTAATTGATATAAGAGAAAATTCTCTTGAAAACGGTTAGAATTTAATAAATTTTAGATGAATAGTTCACTTTAATCGCTTTATAGGAAACTCTTTTTCCCGTAAACGGCTTAGAATATGAGACTATAGGAAAAATCACTTTCTAAATAAAAAAAATAAATAAAAAATAATGTCTAAATAACGTCTAAATGAATTAAATGACGTAGCTTAAGACGACAAGAAACATGTAAAGAAAGCTTCAGCCTATACGTGTCAAAATAACACACTCGGGTTTGCAATGTAGTACAAGAAGTATCGTCGAATTCCTGCGTCGCCGGGAAAGAATTTTCGCGGGAATTGTTAAATTCGACCGACAGATTCGATGACACTTGTCGTACGACAAATGGGACGATAATCTTCTTCGCCCGAGGAGAAGCTGCATCGCGAATTCGAGCGCGGCTGAATCTCAGCAGCCGAACAGTCATTCTAAAGGACATTCTCCTTTTCAGCTACGCAAGGCAAAACATGATGTTAAAGGCGGAATTCCCACAGATTAAATTGCGCACAAAATACCAAGTAATGACCAATTATACGGGGAAGCCCATAAAAGTAGGCCGATTCCCACTGACAGCAACTTTTAGAAACGTCACCGCCGACGTCGTTATATATGGCGAAAATTACGATAAAACGGAAACAGGCGAGGAACATTTTGAAGTGACGAATGTCCAAGTGCGATTGAATATCACTAAAATCTGGTGGAGTAAATCATCGAGCTATAACGAGATGATGACCATTTATTTGAAACAATTTTTTAAATATCAATGGCAGATACTAATGAACCAAATACACCCGACGGCCGAATGGTATGCTGCCAAAGTTATCAAGGAAACCGCTAACAACATCTATGCCAACTTCCCTCTGAGCGTATTGTGTCCAGACTAGGCATCTTCTTGCCCTCGTTTTATAGCCGCGACGACGAGCTAGATGTCTTTTTTTGTGAAAATTGTAAATTGTCGTATATCAACGTGCACGGCCGATCGCGCGCGCGCGCGCGTGATTGTTACAAAGTGAGAACTCGTGTGCGCTCGTTTGCATGATGGTTCGCGTTTGATCCTTTTTCAGGCGAAGACGGTAATCGCTCGTGACAGAGTCGGAATGTCGGTACGCGGTGTAAACGGCAGCTCTTTATTATATCTTCACCTGGGGACAAGTAGAAATATAATGAAAGCACGTATGGAAGATTCTCAGTGAAATCACATTCCAACCGAATCCTCCGTCGCACTTGCAACGCCGGACACGTCACGTGTACCGTCACTTTCGGCTTCTGTCCGATGACCGATTAGCTCGCTCGATCATAGTCATTCGACGCGTTCTTTTAGCTTCACCGGTGAAATAGCGCGCAGACGGTTGGTTATACGATAGACGGATAGACGGATAGACGGATAGATGGGGAGACGGATAGACGGATAGACGGGGAGACGGATAGACGGATAGACGGGGAGACGGATAGACGGATAGACGGATTTCCACTCGATTCGATTTCAACACTTCCCTCCCGATGCGGCTCGCAACGTCACCGATAGTTTAACGAGAGAACTTTGTAATTGATTCCCGGAAGTTTAGTTCTCTGATTGAAGCATCTGCTACGACTCGAGCCGCATCGCGAATGAAGCGCGCAAATCTCACGATAAAAATAAAACAAGAATACGAAATGTGAGTATACATAGTACTCAGCGGTCGCAGGTCAGCAAGATCATAAAAGTATTTGTTTCCTGTAGATAAAAAGAGAACTTTTTTTCCGATGCATGCATAATATAGACATTTTGTATCGAGACGACAGAGAAAATAAAAGTTACGATATGCGCGAATGTACGAACTTATAAATTTGTACTTTGAGAGTGACATAATAAAACGTTAGGCATGTGACCAGCGAATTTCGAGATAATTCATTCATCGCGAGTAACGTAGGCTCGCTTTTCGCCGCGGAAAGGCAGTTCGCCTTTCAATGCAGTTCTCGCGCGCGTTGAATGCACTTGTTCCTGTCTTTATTCGAGTCGCTTACCCACGCGCCACGGCTTCTCGCGTCGTGCCGAGCATCGAAGACACCGACTCGAAAACATGGATGATACGTCTTCAGGTATCCTTCAAAATAGCGAACGTTCGATGCCGGCAATGTTAACACGTTGCGGGAAGCGAATGCTTTTCAGTGGAAAATTCCGTCCGCGGCTGTGTGAGGTTTAGAAACGGAATTTAAAAAAAATATACACCCAAAAAAAGGAATTTCAGAACAAGCAAAATTATCTAAATTTTAGAGGATTTTATTTTTATATATGGCCTCAAGAGGATTCCGCTAAAATTAAGAGGAAAATATTCTAAACATATTATTCTTAAAGTTAGAGAAAATATATGTTATATATATGTTATATATATAATGCAAATCTTATTGATTTTAATTTAAATTTCCTCTTATACAAAGATTATTTAATATCTTTTTAAAGGATTATTATTTATTCTTACCGAACTTTATTCTTACCAGTTATACTGGTTAATTTGAAAAAATTATTATAATGTATAGCGAAAAGCAATATATATATATAAATGTACCTCTAGCTCTAGTTTGACAATAAGTAGGCACGAATGAAATAAGATCATCATAACAAATAAATTTCTAATCAGTTTTGTTATGAGTTTTATAGCTACAAAAATGTTTATCATAACCAATTATATGAAACATAGTTAAAAGAAGGGATATATATATTATTCAACTTCTTGCAATAGATTCTAAACTGTATTTGACCAAATATGGGTAAATTATCTTCGTTATATGTTAAAACAACACACACATCTTTTTTAAAAAGCGTTCTAAATATTCTAACCAATGAGGATATGGTTATTTTTTCGTTCATGTCTAAGTCCTGAGACAGAGAATGACTGAAGAAAATAAGCCGACATTTAAATCAACATATTCCTTTTCATATAAGAGGAAAATTAATTGATATAAGAAGAAATCCTCTTGAAATAAAAGGAAAATAGTTAGAATAATATCTAACAAATTTTAGATGAATGGTTCACTTTAATCGCTTTGTCGAAAGAGGAATCCTTTTCCTATAAAAAGCTTCGCGTATAAATATGAGACTATGAAAAAAATCATTTTGCAAATAGAATACTTTTTTTGGGTGTATGAACGAGTTTTATCGCCGATTAGCTAAAGTTCGCGAATATATGCAAACGTTCCGTGGTGTTATTCATTCAATTAATAGGTTAATCAATAAGTACCAGCAATGTTGCATTGAAGCCATGCAATTTGTTTACATTCTTAAGAACCGCCGAACGTCGTCGCGATTATGCCGAGAGCATCGCCAAGGCTGCGGAAAAGCCTTGGTTGCCACGAGGAAGTCACTCGACGAGGTTCTCTCTGGCTGATCGCCGAAAAGGAGAGACGTTGTAAGTCAGAAACTCTCGGCAGACTTTAACGTTCGCGAAAGCTCGCCTTCGCCAACGCGGCCAGTTCAAACAGCTTTTCCATCTTTGCTACTCAACATCGCGGTTTTATCACATCTCATACGCCGCTCTTATGAAACCAGTCGCAGCCTTGCAGAAGATTGTCTACAAATTAGCCTCTAATAAATAGCTTCTCGCTCAATTATCATCTCATCGTGTGAGATTCCGATTAAATGTGCGATGTAAATCCTGAATAGTTTCACGGAAACGAGATCACTCAGGATAAAAAACAAATAAAAGTGAGGAATTATGTACGACGGTCTGAGAGTCGACCTGCCACACACCTTGACATTATTTGTCACGTACAACCGCGGCACGCATTTACGAATAATCTCATTCATATATCGCGCGTGATAGACGAAACATAATGAGTGATAAAGACTTCCCCGAGAGGACGAATACGAAGAGACAATGGAACGTTTGATTTTTATGGTCGGAACGAGCTTACTTTCGATCACCGCGGAATAAAATTCGCAGCCTAATCGGCTCTTTCGGTTATCCTTCGATATTTATAGACAAGACACCGACGGATTTCTTAATCAGGGAATATATACATATGTTTTTTGTTTATTGAATCATCCGCGGAAAATGCCTTAGCTGGTAATGTTACAATATCCTTCATAAATAATGAGCTGTAGCTGTGTATAATGTACATAAAATTACAGCATAACATAAAAAATTCCTGATTACAGTATAATGTATACAAAACATTTCTCATGTTACATCAAACTTCATCTCGAATGGAAGATTACTGGCTATGAATATGACTGCTCCGATTAATGCTCCATAAATCAAAAGAATGACAAGCAATCCTTTCCTTTTTCCTTCTTTTTGCATTAAAATATGACAGAGTGTTTCGCAAAGCAATCATTAGACGCAATCTTCTGTGAACTTTATCAAATTGTTTGATAAAGTCCACAGCTAAACATCGCAAAATATGATTTTGCAACTGTCATGTAATAATCCACTCGCCATTATCATTGTTATTAACAAGAAAAGGTTGGGAACCCGGAAATTCAAAAAAATATGAAACTTTGTGTGAAAGTAAAGTACTAGATGTGCAACTAAGTTTCCGGGTTTTTTGATCAATGAAAAATGGAAAATTCTAAGAGAAATACAAAAAATGGTTTATTCAAAATATCGTTCCTCGCTAACTATACATTTTTGCCATCTCTCTGGCAATACATGAATACCGCGACGATAAAACGACGCGTCTTTGGACCGAAACCATTCATGCAACCAATTTTGGCCAGGTCTGGCGAATACGGCGGATGCGGTAGCAGATCCCATTTCAGCGTTTTGTTAGTTAGGTCCTGGACGATGGAAGTGCGAATGGCACGGAGCGTTGTCGTGCTGCAATATTACTCGTTCGTGTCTCGTGTCCTATTCTGGCCGTTTTTCGAGCAATGCATGGTTCAAATTGATTAGTTGTTATCGGTAGCGATGCCCATTGACAGTTTCGCCCGCTCATTCAGCACCTCATAGTACACGATTCCTTTCTGATCCCACCAAACGCAGAGCATTGTCTTCTTTCCGAAGCGATTTGGCCGTGCCGTCGATGTTGATGCTTCGCCAGGTGAAAGCCACGATTTTCTACGTTTGGGATAATCGAAATATATCCACTTCTCATCGCCAGTAACAATTCGATGCAGGAAACTCTTTCTTTCATGCCGCAAAAGCAAAATTTCGGAAGTGGCTCTTCGATTTTCCATCTGTCTCTCGGTCAACTCATGTGACACCCATTTTCCTTCCTTTTGAATTTTTCCCATGGCATGTAAATATTTGAAAATACCTTGGCGAGTCATGTTTATTATCTCCGCAAGTTGATCTTGTGTTTGCGTATCATCTTCATCCAATAACGCTTGCAAATCGGCGTCCTTAATTGTTTTTAGTGGTCTTCCGGAGCGCTTCTTGTCCTCAGTGTCGAAATCGCCACTTCTGAAGCGTTTAAACTAATCTTCACAGGTAGTTTTCGATGGTGCGTGTTCGCTGTAAGCTTCCTCAAGCAAACGACGTGCTTCAGCTGCACTTTTTTTCAAGTTAAAGCAGAAAAGCAAAGCTTCCCGCAAATGCTGTTTATTTGGCACAAAACTCGACATCTTCGTTGTTAGAAAAAATATTTTTGCGTTGCGATATGTGTTGGTATTACGGACTGGTTATTGTTAACAGATG
Source organism: Harpegnathos saltator (assembly GCF_003227715.2). NCBI lineage: Eukaryota > Metazoa > Arthropoda > Insecta > Hymenoptera > Formicidae > Harpegnathos > Harpegnathos saltator. Next base: position 77,683 of record NW_020229900.1, read on the forward strand.
TCCAAGCTATAAAAAAACACAACTTCAGACATGTATGTCGACTACATGTGTCGTTAGCACCATCCATGTGTGAAACTCGGAAACTTAGTTGCGCACCTAGTAGTTCATCTGTAATGCAAAACTATTTCTTGTTCGTGCGCAATTCCGAAGTCTCAGGACGTGAAACCATCTCTCGAGTTTATTGACGACTAGGTAAGTCATACGTCAATTTGTAGTATATGTTTTAAATTAGGCTAGCAAAAGTATTATGTACGTATATAAAAGTTGTAGTATATTTTATACTCTTTGCAACTGTGTGTTCAGATTTTGCAAAATTGGAGGAGAATGAAGGGGGTTTCAAAAATGATTCAATTTTGTATGAGAAACTACAACTTTCATATAAATCATTTTTGCATATGCTTCATATTTTAAAAGATGTACGCTAAAAATGAAAATGATTTTTTTTTTCGAAGGATAGTTTCACCCCTCAGACTGGAGTTCCGCACAAATAAAAAATAATTTTGCATTACGAATAAACTACTTTACTTCCGCACAAAATTTCATAATTTTTTTAATTTCCGAGTTCCCTATGTTTCCTTATAAGGCATATTGAAAATTCTGCGTATATCTTTGTGTTATTGCAATATCTTGCAATGACACATAAAGATAATTTAGTAGTATTTAATAGTATTTACTTTAGAAAAAACCTAATGACGCAGTGTCACGCAGTGTCACGTAATCATGCAATTTGCATATCTCCACTTTTATCATCTCAGTATATATCGTAATATAAATTATATGTAATATTATATATAAATGTTTGACGACGCGGATATGTTCCAATATTTTTTAATGTACGTAATGACACGTAATGTACGTAATTTTTTTTAATGTACGTAACGACACATCGTGTCGATCGTCTCAATGTATTCCTGACGTATTAGTTGCATATTGAGTTGCGCATATATATCGACAACATTTATTATATATAAGTGCATTTCAATTACCATATCGAATGAAAGGAAACTAGCAAAATAGGAAAGCAAAATTAATTCTGCGTCATGCTCTCGATACATACGAACATCAGTTTTGAGACTCGACGCTTGAGCTTTGTTGGGCCAAATAACGTCAAAAAGATCCCAATCGGAGAGTGAACATCCTTCGTGTCCTGAAGGGGAACAAAGCGAGCCGAAGCCTCGCGAAACTCCGACCACGACTCGCGTCGGCGACACGAACCGGCGCTCACGACCGGAATAATCCATTGACCGATTGATCAGAAAATTTTTTCACTGTTGTTCTCCTTTATTGCCCTACCTATTATGAGCTCATTCCATATCCATATATTATACCAGTCGCAGTCGTATGCAAATTTCGTACGCATAGAATATTTATCTGACTGACTGGACACGCGTTAACGGTGGATGCGGAGGAAAGAGAAGGCGGCTACAACACGGCGGTTCTTTAAAACTGGCAGTAGTGGCACCTTGTCAGAGTAGGGGAACCCCCGCATATAAGACAGAATATGAAGGGGTCTGGTCTTTAGTTTATCACAAAGTAGTCGCCCGGCCGTGTGCCCTCCCCGCACTTCTGTCTCTACGCACGCGAACGTCAAGTTGAATATCGCGGTACGCATTCGCGATTATGTTTCCGGCGCGCAACGGGTCCTCCTAAGAGAAGAGTCGCCGAACTAATTCACGGACGCACGCACACTTACGAGCGTCATTTCGTAAGTGTTTCTCCTCTCGCGGGAGATAATCGATCTCCACACCGATCTCTAGGATGGATCTGTCGTATTTTTCCTTTCTTTTGCAGACGCGATCGCGGCGAGAAGGAAGTGAGCGTGTCGCCTTTCCCGAGGGAATACACAGTGGTGCATATATATTGTCAAGGATATGGCGCATACGAGGGTAGCTCTTGTCCTGCTGCTGGGACTCTGCTGCTGGGCTATCGCTCTGGTGTCCTGCCAGGAGCATCAAAACGCGACGAAGCCCGCCAGCGAGATCAACGAACCGGACTTTGAGACTCGTGAGTTTCGCGAGATTTCCCGAGATTTTCCCGTGCAGGGACGACCGTGTGTTCTTGTCGCAGGCGAGGTCGTTGGAGACTGAAATGTTGAGTCAACGCATTGATGATTACTATGCGGCGCGAGCGTTTATTAGACATCACGGTGGTAATATTCATTAGTTTCGCTGCATGCATGCATGAAAAGCCGATGGACGATGATGATTCTTAACAACACCGCACCAGCCAACGGCATTGTCCGATATAATAACGCCGGTCGTTAAATATTAAAACAATTTTCCACTTTGCTTTTTTGCGAAGAAGGACAAAGGAAACGTTCGGGTAATGGTTTAATTGTCATCATTTTATCATGCAGATTAACGCAAGCAGGAGCCAAATTATATAGGGAACGTATTACTTTGTGTTATATTCTGGACAATTTTGTATCTCAACGACCGAGTAGAGTCGCTATTTTTCTCGGATTGCTGTAACAGTCGTTTAACGAAAGTTATCAAGACCCAAAAAAGGTCGCGTGCGAAAATTGATATTTTCTCCTTCACGCGCTCCGGACGAAGCTCGCTTCGTTTTGACGATTCTCACGAACGACTACGATTTGTCGGTGTTTCGAGACTCATTCACTAGTTTGCGCAACCTGTTTCCATTTCTCATTAGTTGCCTCTGCGTTTCCCCGTTCTTTTTCCCACCGAGCACGTAGACACGCTGCTAACGCGCGCGCGAAAGATAATAGGAAATGATTACACGCGCGAGTGTAATCTCACCTTGCATTTTCATTCGCGTTTTCATTCGCCGAACATATAGAGCGTATCTACCTTTCTCTTTCGTCATAGCTCGAAGAAACACAAACAATGAACGTAAGGCTCGCAATTACGTGACGGAAGCTCGTTGTCTCGATTGCACTCGCACTTTCTGCCGTCGCGCGACTCTATCGGTGCTCTATCGGCCGCGTGAATTCTTTCTCCTCTCTCTCTCTCTCTCTCTCTCTCTCTCTCTGTCTCACGATATTTTTCTGAAAAATGCCACCGGTCAATCCATAAATGTCGTTTCCACAAATCGCGAATTTGGCTCGAGTGCTGGAACGTTGCTCAATTTACTCAGCTTCGTTATTTCATACACGCAGAAAAAAGTAACTTCAGAACAAGCGGAATCATTTAAATTTTAGAAGATTTTACTCTTATATATGGAGGATTCAAGAGGATTCCTCTAAAATTAAGAGAAAAATGTTATAAACACATTATTCTTAAAGTTAGAGGAATTATATGTTATATATATAATGCTATAATATGTTATATATATATAAATTTTATTGATTTTAATAAAAATTTCCTCTTATACACAGATTATTTAATATCTTTTTAAGAGGATTATTATTTATTCTTACTGTACTTTATTCTTACTGATTAATTTGAAAAAATTATTATAATATATAGCGAAAAGTAATATATATATACATATATATATAGGTGCACTTCAGGCTCCAGTTCTATCATTAGTAGACACGAATGAAATAAGATCATCGTAACAAATAAACTTCCAATCAGTTTTGTTATAGATTTCATAGCTACAATGATGTTCATCATAATCAATTGTATGAAACATAGTTAAAAGGAAGAATATATTATCCAACTTCTTACAATAGATTATAAACTGTATTCGATCAAATATGAGTAAATTATCTTCATTATATGTTACAGCAACACACGTGCCTTTCTTAAAAATCATTCTAAATATTCTGACCCATGAGTATATAGTTATTTTTTCGTTCATATTTGGAGATAGAGCATAAAAGCATAAATAAGTATAAATAAGCGGACATTCAAATCCAACATATTCCTCTTGATAGAGGAGGAAAATTAATCGATACAAGAGGGAATCCTCTTGAAATAAGAGGGGAAACAGTTAGAATAATATCTAATAAATTTTAGATGAGTAACTTTATTAATACTAATATAATACTAATATAATATAATAAACTAATATAATAAATATTAGTATAATAATTTATACTAATTTTAGATGAGTAACTTTAATCGCTTTATCGAAAGAGAAATTCTTTTCCTCTAAAAGGCTTCGCTTAGAATAGAAAATTATGAGAAAAATCATTTTACAAGTAGAATACTTTTTTGGGTGTATCCGATATCCGCCATAAGAAAACACTCAATCCATTATTGACCGCGATTAAGAAGAACGACCAAGTGAGAAGACACTCGTCGATCTACATAATGTTGTATACATTGCATAATTCATATATTATAACATTGCATAATTCGGTGATTAAATCGGTCATTCATGGCGCATTCAAGCGGCATGGGTTTTAACCGGGTCGATTAATGACGTCACAAGGCTCTACTAACCAATCACAAAGCTCACCCGTGCATGTTCGACTCAAAAACCTAGGCTTAAAATTCATACACCCCGTCGAATACGCCATCAGACAAAAAAAGATAGGGAAAAAGAAATATTACATACGTCTGCAGATGAAATCACAGATGCTGATGTATGTTATATTTTCGAAATTTAATCGCGAAAATTAGCATTTCCTGGTTATTATGCTGCACATCTGGCGCGTCACCTTTAACATTGAAAATGCATGTACCTTTTTTTCCTGTCCGGCAATGTTTTCTCAGCAACGATCAGCGGTGACCAGGCGACGGCTGGCTTATAATTAGCGCGGCAAAGTAACACGCGAGGCGAGCCGATGTCGGCCGGCTCGCGACATGCACATTTGGTCCTCGCCGATATAATATCTCGCGAAACATGGCGTAACGTTCCTCGACAGCGTGGCGAAGGTTATGTCAGAGATTGCGTAATTGCCGGTGCCGAGGATCGCCAGCAATCGTCCGGAGAAAGTACCGCTTTAAAGCCGGTGTTACAACGATATACACAAACGTGCGCCGATTCTCTACTCGGTATACCCTACGTACATAGCGTATCCTTTCGAGATGACCGGTCAGGCACCGCGAGAAAACGCGAGTCTCGAGTCGAAATTCGCCTCCTCGCTCGATCTTTCACGAACGGAAGAGGGACGTGTCTTCCCGTGCGAAGGAGTCTCTCTCTCTCTCTCTCTCTCCCTCTCTCTCTCTCTCTCTCTCTCTCTCTCTCTTTCTTTCTCTCTCTCCCTCTTTTTCTCTCTCTCTTTCTTTGTCGAATTATCCCCGTGCTCTGATACGTATCCTTAATTACGAGATTGATCCGTCAGCGAGTTGTTCAGCAAGATCGATCGAGTCACGGAGGTTTGCAAGGGAGAAACGTGTCGGACCATATCCTCAGCCTATATAATCACGCTTTTCCGGAGGAAAGCGAAGACTCGCGGCCTGATGGCGGAAATCGGAAAAACATCGTACCCGCGAAATCTGCGCTCGCGATCGGCCCCTTTGTCTTCCATCGTGCGAGAGCGTTCGTTTTCGCGCGCGATCAAGCGGGTGCCTCGAGTGAAAGTGGCGACGTAATAGCCACGCCGATGATGCATCAGGTGGTCCAGATTCTTCCAACGTAACACCGACACGAAACAGCTGACGACTTCTCGCTCTCTCTCTCTCTCTCTCTCTCTCTCTCTCTCTCTCTCTCTCTCTCTCTCTCTCTCTCTCTCTCTCTCTCTCTCTCTCTCTCTCTCTCTCTCTCTCTCTCTCTCTCTCTCTCTCTCTCTCTCTTCCTCTCTCTCTCTCTCTCTCTCTCTCTCTCTCTCTCTCTCTCTCTCTTCTTCTCTCTCTCTCTCTCTCTCTCTCTTCTCTCTTCTCTCTCTCTCTCTCTCTCTCTCTCTCTCTCTCTTCTCTCTCTCTCTCTCTCTCTCTCTCTCTCTCTCCTCTCTCTCTCTCTCTCTCTCTCTCTCTCTCTCTCTCTCTCTTCTCTCTCTCTCTCTCTCTCTCTCTCTCTCTCTCTCTCTCTCTCTCTCTCTCTCTCTCTCTCTCTCTCTCTCTCTCTCTCTCTCTCTCTCTCTCTCTCTCTCTCTCTCTCTCTCTCTCTCTCTCTCTCTCCTCTCTCTCTCTCTCTCTCTCTCTCTCTCTCTCTCTCTCTCTCTCTCTCTCTCTCTCTCTCTCTCTCTCTCTCTCTCTCCTCTCTCTCTCTCTCTCTCTCTCTCTTCTCTCTCTCTCTCTCTCTCTCTCTCTCTCTCTCTCTCTCTCTCTCTCTCTCTCTCTCGCTCTCTCTCTCTCTCTCCTCTCTCTCTCTCTCTCTCTCTCTCTCTCTCTCTCTCCCTCTCTCTCTCTCTCTCTCTCTCTCTCTCTCCCCCACACCCCCCCTCTCTCTCTCCTTCTCGACCGTTCGACCTTTGTCGAGCCTTTATCGGGCATTCTTGACAAAGGTCAAGAATAATCGACTCGAAATGTCGAAATCGGCGGGCCGTGGTCGCGTTTGGATCGCGGAAGAATATGCGAACGATCCGCAGCCGTTTATCAAGGATGTTTACTTTCCCGCTCGCTCTCGGCGATGGCGTGTATCGTTATTGGAATATACGTATCGCAATGCGGACAGGATGACTTAAACAGCTTTTGCGAATTTTCATATCGTCGAGCTCAACACACAATAGGAGTGAGTCCTCGCGATTATTCACGCGTCCAGCGATTTTCCACGCGAGTGGAGCATCGTGCGCGTAAATTTGTCAACTGGAACTGAAACCTGACATATTACGGGCACGTGACGCTACTATGCCGATCTGATCGCCACGTCCTTGACGACGGTCAGCTTCGTCTGAGAAGACGGTCAGGCCGCGAAAGTTGAGAGTCTCGACTCGAAATTTATGCGTCACTTCGAGACGCGAGTGAGACGGAGAGAGAGAGAGAGAGAGAGAGAGAGAGAGAGGGAGAGGGAGAGGGAGAGAGAGAGAGAGAGAGAGAGAGAGAGAGAGAGAGAGAGAGAGAAAGGGAGGGAGGGAGGGAGAGAGCGAGAAAAGATACGTAATATTTATATTGCATAAGCACGCCCGAAAGAGAGGTACCGAGAGAGCGAGAGGGCAAATGATTCGCCCGTACCTGCGAACGAGGACAAAGGCCACGTGGTCGAGAAAGAAGCGCAAGTAGAGTTTCCAATCCCGGGATCCCGGCCAAATTTTTGTTCCCGAAAATACTCGGGATTCAACATCACAAATCCCGGGATTTCGGGATTTCAAAATTTAATGTTTAGTGTCTATATAATACTTACGGTTTACAAAAATTTTACTTTAATAATTATTACTTATTACTGATGTTTTAGAGCATTTGCTAGAGAAGTGTATTTATATTTTAAATTTAATTCCATGTATTATTTTTATTTGTTTTAAATATTAAGGGAGTTTTCTATTTTAAATTTCGCGGATAAACTGGCGCAACACAGACTTGAATCCGGGATCCTCGAGCAGATATTTTTTAACAAAATTTATGTTTTATTATTTTTAAAATCGCTTTTTCAATGTGAAAAAGAAGAAATAATTATTTTTATTTTTATTACAAAAACTTTAATTTTTAATTGTAACGGTTTTTGTGCAATCATTAATGTAAGTTGCTTTCATTTTTACTGAAATTTTACTTCTTATTTGTCATAATGTTCATAAAAGTCTATGAACGTTCTATAAATAAAATAATTCTATTACTTGTGAATATTCCTTGTTTCTTTCTTTACATATATATAATCCCGGGACTAGTCCCGGGATCCCGGGATGGAATCCAGAAAATCCCGAAATCCCGGGAAGCTAAATTGTATCCGGGATTGGAAACTCTAAACGCAGGACGGAGCGATTCGATCTGTTGCTCGGAGCAGGATCCCTCCGAGCGGACGAACAGCAAGTTCCTTCGGGAAGACGGCTCCAAAGATCTTTCCTCACGTAAAGACCGTATCACACTAGCGACTCGCGGCTGCGACTGCGACTGCGATTGCGATTGCGATTTCTTGTTTTCCAATCACACTTGCGATTGGCGATCGCGGCTGCGGCTAAATAATCTTAACATACTGTCACATGTACAATCCCAGAGAAGGGGTTTACATTCTACGAGATCTACTAAATAATAGTCTATCTCCTTATTAAATTGTTTTGACATTAAAAAAAAAATATGTAACACATAAAACAACACTAGATATAACATTATTCTAATGATCACCGACTTCTACATACTATTAAATAAATATGATTATGACGAGCGGGTCACGTGATTATACGGAGTACTGTGATTGGTTGCGACTGCGACTCAAAAAATGGACAGCCGTCCAAACGATAGTCGCGAGTCGCAGCCGCGAGTCGCTGCTTTCTGATTGGTCGAGGAAGAGTCGCAATCGCAATCGCAGCCACAGCCGCAGTCGCGCGAGTCGCTAGTGTGATACGGCTATAACGCGATCCCTTTTCCGACCCGCAGTAACATCGATCGATTGTTAACAACGGCCTCGCGCGAGGCTACTGAAAGTGAGAGTGGTTGCATAAAAGACACAGGAAGTAGGAAGACGTGACGGAGTGATTCGAGCGGACGTACACGATCCCACATTAAGTGGCTTCGGTTTCCACCGCGATGATTCGCTCATTAATACGATAAATCGCGAAACTCTCGCGGCGGAACGCAATAATGATCGGAAAGCCGCGGCAAGCGATTCAGCAATTATCCTCGCGCTAACGATTGCACGATCTTGTCAACAAGCGACTTCTGCGCGTATTGTGATTGCGCATATCGAGAAGTACGGACAGAGTAGATCTTTTGCTGGACCTTCGGCAAATTGCCAAACACCGGTGTAGCAGGTATTTCCCGGCTTGCCGCGGGGAAACGCGTATAATTCAATCAATTAGGTAACTGTAAGCCGTCCGACCGCATAGTTACGCAGAGTGTGCCCGATCCGCACTCGCTCGACGCTCGAAGGAACATCGAAAGGTTGCCGCTAAATACAGCTGGCAGAAAAGCTTGTGGCCGTAGAATCGCGTTTACGCTCAAATGTCAAGTCACGTATCCGGCGGAGAGTGTTGCGAGTGCACGCGGATAAATCGCGGATATATCTCCGCGAAACCGGGACGAATGCGCACGAACGGCGCGCGTTTCTAAAAATTAGGAAAGATTAACGGAGGGCCACCGGGAGGTGCACGGGTTATCCGTGAAACCGCGCCGATGCTCGGTTTCTTGCAAAATAACTGCGTTCATCGGACTTATTTTACGTTGTGCGTGCGTATATATGTGTGTGTATGTGTCGCTGTTGTATCATTATTACGGCGACTGTTATTAATTACATAATACGCCTGTATGTGTTGCGTAACATCAGCTCGCTCCTACAATCGACATTTTCTTGTTCCTTTTTGCAGCCGAGTACATACAGCCGTGCAACAGGACAGACCCAAAACTCGACGCGTGCTTTCAAAATATGTTCAATTATCTCAAGCCGTACCTGGTGAAAGGTGAGTGTACGCTTTTGCGCGTCACGTGGTGCGCGAAAATCGCCCGGAGTCGTCCGTAAACGCGCTCGCCGGGGTGACGACAATCGCGCCATTTTGCCGCCGCACTTGGATCGTCGATGGCACTCGGTCATCATCACGAATACGTTTTCAAGAATGACAGAAAAGTACCAAACGAAGCATGCGAGAAAAATGACCAAAAGCGCGATACTCGCGCGAACTCGACACTTTCGACGTTCGGCGCGAAATTTACTGGGAAACTATTAGGGCTATGCAAAAATTTCCACCGTTCTCAAGGCAATGTCTTTTATTAATGTTATTATAAATGACATGGTATCTTGAGTCAAAATATTTTCCGACATTATCTACTACTTTTTGCCATTTCTCGGGCAAAAGATGGATTCCACGATAAGAGAAGTCTTTGCTCTTAGAATGAATGAAGTTATCGATGAATTGTTGCACTCGCTCAACACATTGCGAAATCGTGTACCAGAAAGACTGTGCTGCATAGAACGAAATAAGTGAAAATCCGACGCAATATCTGGCAATATCTGGAGAATATGCCGTACTAGGACTCCCCATTGATTTCTATTAAAGTTTTCCGGGTTGTCAATGCAACATGAGGCCCATCATTATCGTGCAGGAAAATCACTTTATTTTTCTTTGTCGCAAAATATGGCCGTTTCTCGATCAATTGTTCATTCAACCGCCTCAATTGTCGACTGTATAATTCCGCGGTGATAGTCTGAGATGGTTTTAACAGCTCATAATACAGCGCTCCTTGCATGTTCCACCAGATACACAGGAGGATCTTATCACCATGGATATTTCGTTTTGGCTGTGACGTAGAAGATTCTCCGGGTTTTATCCATGATCTTTTGCGATTGAGATTGTCATAAATCCATTTTTCTTCTCTGATCACAACTCGATACAAAAAAGACTTGTTTGTGTCTATTGAACAGCGAAAGACAAATGGTGACTTAGCTGGCAATAGTGTTCTCGGATCATTTATAGAGAACCCGTTTTCCTTCCTTCAGAATTTTCCCCATCTCATGCAAGCGTCGAATTACAGTGTTCTGATTAACGTGTAACCCCTTTCGCAAGTTCTACACTCGATTGAATTAAATCTTGTTGCAATAACGCTTGCAAGTCACCCGAACTCATCACTTGCGGTCGCCCGGCACGTTCCTTGTCTTTCACGTCAAAATCGTCACTTTTAAAACGCCGAAACCAATCGCAACATGAACTTTCAACTATCGTTCCTTCAGCATAAGTCTCGCAAGTCATTCTAGTTGCCTCGGTTTTGCGCTGATGAAATAAAAACAACATACAATGACGAATATGCGCGTTTTATCTACACTTCCATCTTCATACGAATCAAAAACATTTATATCAATGAATATGACTGATTATGCATCAGTTTTCATGTAGGTTGACCAGTACTGACATAATCTAACAAGAATGCATCACAACTTTCATGTAAATAATTCACAATGCTATCTAGAATGGAAACTTTTGCATATCTCTAATGTAACGAGAAAACGTCGACCGAGGTTTTTCATTTAAACTTTTCCTAAAGTCCCCCCCCAGAATGCACGTGTCTTCGCGTCTCTTCATTGTTCATCGCGCTCAATTTATTGCTTCACTTTGTTTATGAATGAAAATGATTCGAACGTTCCTCGGCGAGACCGATTCTAGCACGATCCTCAGAGTGAATGTGTCAACGGCAAGAGAAGAAAAGAAAAGCGCGAGAGAAATCACCGAGTGTGCTCGTTGCCGAAAGCGGACATTCTCGTCCGCACGTCAAGCTGCACGTGTGCCGTCGGATTCTACTTTTGGCTATTTGACGAATTTACGTAACACCAATTAATACAGCGGCAAGACCAGTTGACGACGAAGTAAGCCCGTAAATGGTAGGCCGCGAGTACCGATTGTGCGCGGGTGCGTTACATAAAGCATGTTTCTCATGTCGTAAGAGAGAGCTATGCTCTTGCTGTGAACTTTCATCGGTAACCCCGTAAATATCGCGAAAATTTGCGACGATTCGGACGATTTGGACTTTTGCAATATACATTTTATGCAACAAGTGAGTCAGAGCTCAGGGAACGGGGAGGCTTCGCCGAGGAGCGTTGCTACGTTAATTACGCACGCTCGCAAACGTCGTTGCAAAATATCGTCAGCATGGTAAATGCACGGCGATTCATGGCGAAGGAATCGAGACCGATTCGAATTAACAACCGCGTGAATGAAAGTGTCCGGACAATTGTTCGTGTTCGGTAATAGTCGCGTAACCGGACACCGTCAGCTTCGAAGAACTAGAAATTGGCGTTCGCGCAACGTTACCTTTCACGAGTCACAACTGCGTTGGTTTCGCTGTCGCGGCCAAGTCGCGTTATATTTTTGCTGACGGTCGCTCGCCGGCGACTAAGGTAGTCGAAGGTACTTTTCTAACAGGTGAATTTTTCATCCGCGCAGGTATCCCGGAGCTGAATTTGCCCCCGATCGAGCCTCTGGTGATTCCCGAGATGAAGATCGAAAACGGCCAGGGCGCGGTGCGCGTCCGAGCGTTATTCAACAACATCACCGCGATAGGACCGGGAAACTACACCATCAGCAAAGTACGCGTCAACATATCGTCTTTAAGAATAGATATTCACCTAAAGTTCCCCAAGATCGAGCTGCAGGGTCTCTACGATATCAACGGAAATGTACTGCTCTTCCCCATACAGAGTCGCGGCGAATTTTGGGCGCTATTCAGTGAGTACCTCCATTCTAGATATTTTATAGTTATATACAGGGTGTCCCAGAAGAATTTTTACAGAACTCATGGAGTCATAGAGAAGACAAACATAAAAGTTGCCCTTGCCGTTTTGCGATATTCGCAATAATTACCGAGTTATTAATAACAGAAATCAGGGCGCGGCGAAGGGAAGGACAGCTATTCGTGTTTAATCTCGCTCTTACGCCATAGTTACGCCTGGATCGACTGACAAGGAAACGTGGAGAACGCGGAGAAATTCAAAAAATTCTGAAACTTTGTGTGGAAGTAAAGTAGTTCATCCGTAATGCAAAACTATTTTTTGTTCATACGAAATTCTAGCCTGAGGAGATAAAACCACCCTTCAAAAAAAAAAACAAACCATTTTCATTTTTAGTATATATCTTTTAAAATACGAGACATATGCAAAAGTGGTTTATATAAAAGTTATAGTGTATTTCATACTCTTTGCAACTATGCATTCAGATTTTGCAAAATTAGAGGAGGGCGGAGGGGGTTTCAAAAATTTTTCAGTTTTACAAAATCTGAATACACAGTTACAAAGAGTATGAAATAGACTACGACTTTTATACAAACCATTTTTGCATATGCCTCATATTTTAAAAGATATATGCTAAAAATGAAAATGGTTTTTTTCGAAAGGTGGTATTACCCGACTATTATCAGAATTCCGCACAAACAAAAAATAGTTTTACGGATAAACTACTTTACTTCCACACAAAGTTTCAGAATTTTTTAAATTTCCGCATTCCCTATGTTTCCTTACGAGCCGTACTGTGGCTCAAGAGGCTGCAACGCTTCAATCATCCATCTCGGGGCGCGCTCACTAGTCAGATTTCTGTCATTAATATCTCGGTAATTATTGCGAATATTGCAAAATGTTATGGGATTTTTGTGCTTGTCTTAATCAGCTCTATGATTCAATGACACGAGCTCTGTCAAAATTGACACACCCTATACCATATACACAAGGTCCGGGATCTTTTGGAAATTAAAAATTATGAAAATTAATCAGATTAAACTAAGAAGAAAAGTTACGTACCATTTTGCAAAAATCGCAATAGTTATTAAGTTATTAGGTTGGGTACAAAAATAATTACTTATTAACATTAACTTTTGTTATAGTCATATGATACATCATTGCAAACAATGAAATTGGCACTACTGATTTCAGCTTATGTCTATTGTTTTCATTCTTTAGTATTGTTGGACATAATATTTTAAATTAGTTATAGAAAAAAGCGAATTCGCGCGATTTTGTTGTATGAGTTGAAATTGGGAGCGTAAAGCAACAAAAACTGCTCGAAATATCAAATTTGTTTTTAGCGAAGAGTCAATTAGTAAACGTATAGTTCAACGCTGATTCTAAAAATTTCGTGATGGAAACGAAAGCCTCGAAAATGAGAAGGATCGTGAACGTCCTTCAGCTATAGACAATAATGATTGAAGAACCATTATTGAAGCGGACCCACGTAAAACAACTCGAGAGGTTGTTTCTCATTAGGAGAAATGTGTGCAGGCCAATGGTCTTTATTTTGATTAACAAATATAATTTTTAACTGATTTATGCGTCTTTATACTCGATACATAAAAACCGCAATCATTTTTGCACCAACCTAATATTAATATTAACGATTGAAAATGACTACATCTAGGAGCTCTTTTAATTAATAACTTGAAAATTTGCTTATCTGCAAAATGGTAAAGGACTTTTTTGTTCAGAATGACCTAATCTACAATCATATAACAGCTATTGTGCATAGCGACAAGTTTAAGATTCAGAGTTCAAAGTTCGATATACTCATATCTATTGCTAGACCAATAGCAATCATATAATTGTAGATCAAGTCATTCTGAACAAAAAAGTTCTTTTTTGCCATTTTGCAAATAAGTACACAAGTTCTCAAGTTATCGATTAAAAGGGCCTAGATGTGGTCATTTTCAATCGTTAATAACCTAATAACTATTGCGATTTTTGCAAAATAGTACTTGACTTTTCTTTTCAGTTTGATCTGATTAGTCTTCACAATTTTTCGTTTCCCAGACCCTCTGTATATTTATATCTTTAACCCTTTCGCTTCAAGAGTCGGATATATCCGGCATCCACGCGACGACCTGTGAGCACGAACGCCGGATATATCCGGCATCCATATGATGTGTATACAAGTGCCATCTGTAGTCGATGATAATTTCTTCGTTATCGGCAGAACATTTTTTGTTGATTTTATTGACATATCGGATTAATCACATATTAAAACTAGTCTTTGTTGTTACGACATCAAAACGTATTACGTAATATACCTCAGACATCAAAACGATCGTTTACTGTTTCATTCCAAACAATCTATCGAATTCATTCGACAGTGAAACGATATTTAATATACGTTTTTTTTAGAGATTTAATATATTAACTAATTATATATTGACTAATTTGCGTTACATTATTAATTATATTAAACATTTAATCGTAAAGTCTTGTAAATATATAAATATCTAAAAATATGTAAACTGTAATTGGTCTAATATTTTTAGAATAACTAATATAATTTTGTATAAGTCTTTTCATGTTAAAAATGTAAACTATACTTGTTATATTAGAGCAACGATTGTTTTATTAAGCACAGTTGTTATTTAAGACTTAGAAAAACGTACAGTTTGTAAAGTAAGAGCGTGTACGGGTTAATATGTAGAAAAATTTATTCTTAAGTACATGGATTTGTTGTACTCCATGAGAAGAAAAATGCTACACCATTAATAATGAGTCCAGTCACCACCGGCATTGATAATTGCCTGGCATCTCCGAGGCATACTTTCCACTAAGTTGACTGCGTATTCGTTCGGTAAAGACCTCCAAATGAGACGAATTTGTCGTGTCAGCTGTTTCAAAGTGCACACTCTTTTTCCTCGAAGCTTGTGCTTGAGATATGCCCACACATTTTCAATGAGATTTGCATCTGGCGACTGCGATGGCCAATCAAGTGTGACGATGCCAGACTGCTCTTTCCACTCGGTTCAAAGCTTGCTCCGGTGTTTTGAGTCGTTATCTTCCTGTAAGATCCAGTCCTCGTTTTTTTTTTATGAAGCATCGTTCAGCAGTCGACAACAAACACTTCTCATAAATTTTAAGCATTAAGTTCGGGTTCCGCTTAAACAAATTCACAATTTTTTTTTTCCATATTCGGCGTCACTTTACCTATCGAGCCACGTTCTGGCAAGTCATCGACATTTTTTATCTTCTTATATTGCTGAACCCACTTAGCGACGAACGATTTTGACTTTCCCATGTATTTAGCAGCCACTGCATATGACATTTTTGGTCCTTTGGGGTGGGAACAAAGGAACACAGCCTCGTAACGCGATGCGTATGCGGCACTCAACGGCGATTAACGTGTTTCTCAGGTTAGAGTTCGACGCCAACTGAATCTTTTGTGACAAAGCATTCACAATAAAGATTTCATCTATCGACTCACAAAAAAACTAGGATGATATTTGAAGCCAACTGCCATTTATGCCGTACACGCTCTTACTTTACAGAATGTATATACAAAAACCACGAGCACTGTGCACATTTCTGACGCGTGCTTCTGTTCAATGATGGCACTTCGGCGGACTGGACTGCCGAAGCGAAAGGATTAAAATGACCATTTATTTTTACAACTCAGTTGCTGTTATTACTTGTAATTTAGTTGTAGCTAATTTATTTGTTTTCGATCGTACCGTGAAAAATTCAAGGAGAGATAAGTGTTTGTTCACTTCCCTCCCCCCCCCTCTCTCTCTCTCTTTCTCTTTCTATTTCTCTTTCTATTATTCTCTCAATTCACACGTATTCGCAACTATGGGCGTTTTACAGATGAGGTAGCAGGGATCGCGCGCGCGCAGGGTGTCGAGGAAGTGCGAGACGGCATTCGTTACATATCGATTACAAAACTACTGGTCGACTTCAAACTCGGCCGCATCCGATTCCGCATAATGGACCAGCTGAACGGCGACAATGTGATCGGACAGGCGATGAATCAATTCCTGAATCAGAATGCGCACGAGATCATCGACGAATTGAAACCGGCGGCAAGCGCGAGTATCGCCAAATACTTCAAGGGTTTCCTCGGCAACATTTTCAGCAAACTACCCTTAAAAATGTTGTTGCACGATACGTAATAACTGCCGCAAAGATTTGATATGATATACAGTACAAGTTCTCACGTTCTCACCATACATACATGCACACATGAATTCATCGTTGCTGCATTATTTCATCGAAGTGCAAGAGCATACGTTTCACGATTGCGAGAAAACATTGAGATCACAAATTATCGTAGGGTGTAGAGATTTTTCTTTTTTTATTAAGAGGTTAGGGGTAGTCAGAGGCGTGAAAAAATGAGTATTTTAAATAATTTATTTTTGACAGTACTTAAATTTATTTTATAAAACTAATAGTACAGAGTTATTATATTATGTTTTAACTTCACTTGACCAAAATTTCAAAAAAAATATTAATTGTAGACGAAGTTATCGCCATCTTTGTTGGATCCCGTTCCACAAGTGCTTTGCGGTGACCATCAGAACATTTTACTGATTCATCTAAAATCAATGAAACAAAAAAAAATCATTAGTTCAATAGTTAATCTAGTACTTAATCGAAGCTTTTCTTTTTTTTTTAATAAACAAAATGGCGGCTTCTGAAAGTTTACTCACGGATTTTCAAGGAAAGAAGCACTAGTTTATTGTTAAAAAAAATAGAAGTTTTCAAGAAAAAAAAATCCTTCGATTAAAGACTAGTTTATTATGCTTTCAATAAACTGTATAAATTTCATTCAAATCCGTGGAGTGGTTTTTGAATTACAGTGGTCACCGACTTTGAAAACATAGTTTTGAGAAAAACGCATTTAAAGTTTTAGTCTAAGCGCGGTATTACCTTTTCGTATAATTTTGAGGTCGATGGATGAAGTAAAGCTTATTTTATGTATTTTGATCTTCTGAATCCGAATATCGCATTAGTTTTTCCGAAAACCTGGGCATTCAATTGTTTAAAGGCAATTGTTTAAACAATTGTTAAAAATATCTCTTTGGGGATGAATTATTTTTTTTTTTATATTTTGGGCAATTTTAAAACGAAAGTTATTCTTATAAAATTTAGCTTAAGTTTATAGTTTTTGAGTAATAAATTTTTGAAAATTTTTGAAATTTTTGAGTTTTTCAATTTTTTGGGAAAACGGGTTTTCGGAAAAACTAATGCGATATTCGGATTCAGAAGATCAAAATATATAAAATAAGCTTTACTTCATCCACTGACCTCAAAATTATACGAAAAGGTAATACCGCGCCTAGACTAAACCTTTAAATGCGTTTTTCTCGAAACTATGTTTTCAAAGTCGGTGACCACTGTAATTCAAAAACGACTCGACGGATTTGAATGAAATTTATACAGCTTATTGAAAGCATAATAAACTAATCCTTAATCGAAGGATGCTTTTTTTTTTAAACTTCTATTTTTTTTAACAATAAACTAGTGCCTTTTTCCTTGAAAATCCGTGAGTAAACTTTCAGAAGCCGCCATTTTGTTTATTTTCAAAAAATTTTCAAAAAAAAAGCTTCGATTAAGTACTAGATTAACTATTAAACTAATGATTTTTTTGTTTCATTGATTTTAGATGAACTAGTAAAATGTTCTGATGGTCACCGCAAAGCACTACTTGTGGAACGGGGTCCAACAAAGATGGTGATAACTTCGTCTACAATTAATTTTTTTTTTTGAAATTTTGGTCAAGTAAAGTTAAAACATAATATAATAACTCCGTATTATTAGTTTTATAAAATAAATTTAAGTACTGTCAAAAATAAATTATTTAAAATACTCATTTGTTTACGCCTCTGACTACCCCTAACCTCTTACGCCGATTGAAACCGGTTATTTGCAGCTGCTGCCAGCTACCTGTCGTCGAGGGTCAGAGAGCCCTTCAGTAAATGTAGGATATCTCGAAAACTATTCGTTGGATTGACTTGAAATTTTCAGGTAATATTTTCGAGACATCATATTTCAAGAAAATGCAAAAAAAATCGATTTTTTGAAAATTCTGACCCCTAACCCCTTAATGGAGGTGTGATAAAATGAGTGACATTGCGAAGTTTGATTTTGCGCAGGATGTCGCATAATCAGCTGTAATTCATGACATTTCGAGAGATCGGGATTCAATAATCCAGGCTCTGTATTTTATATCGATCGATAATAAATAACGTACGACTTGGACCGACAGCGAGGAATACTTTGGAACTGTCGCGACGCCTATGGCTGCGATATTCCCGTCGACCAACGAAATGTCACACAATCAATTCGATATTAAGCAATGTTCGGATACTCGTATCTGTATCGCATTGTAATTTTAGTAATTATACGATTAGCGTAATACCAAGTACACACGCGACTTATGTATAATCAGACGCGTATGCCTCGTATTATATAAATAATTTATACACGAAGCTGTGTGTATAAAATATATTTAGTAGAAAAATAGTCGCCTCAACAATTGTGTCGCATTTAAATTGCTCTCTAGCGAAGCCGATGAAAATATAAATCTACCTCGAAATAAAATAACATAAACCACAAACTCTGTAAGAGTAAGTCTCCTTTCATCGAAATAACGAAAACATTTCGCATCTTCTCTTTGGGAATCGCGTCGCGGTAATTAACGTGCGCGCGAGACGTCTTCGATCGCAAAGGTGCGACATGGATGTGTGCAAGATATAAATAATATTGGGTTGTTCGGAAAGTAATTTCGGTTTTTTGCATGAAAACGAAAGACGATATTTTTAATAGAAAGAAAAGTTTTATTCTGTTAAGTCCAGTCTGACCATTTTGTTCCAACTTTTGCCATATCTTTTGCCATCTTTGAGGTAATAACATAATCCCACGCTCGTAGAACTTTTAGTCCTTATTGGCAAAAAACTGAATTAAATAGTTTTTGACACGTTCGTTTGAGTCGAAATTTTTACTATCCAAAGAATTTTGCAGTGATCAAAACAAGTGATAATCGGATGGTGCCAGATCAGGTGAATATGGTGAATGCGGTAGCAAATCCCATCCAAGCGCTGACAGCTTCTGGTGAGTCGTTAAACTTGTGTGAGGTCCAGCGTTGTCATGATGAAACACAACACCTTTTCTGTTCGCCAATTCTGGTCTCTTTTGCTTGATAAAATCATTCAATTTGTCCAATTAATGACAATACACATTCGAATCATTCATTTGGTGGTTTGGTAGCAGTTAAATAAAAAACCATTCTTTTACAATCCCACTAAACAGAGAGCATCACCTTCTTTTGATGGATATTAGCTTTCAATGTGCTTTGAGCTGCTTCATCACGTCTACTGCATGATCTTTTGCGTTCAATATTGTTGTACGCAATCCATTTTTCATCTCCAATGAGTTGCTTCAGAAATGGATCATTTTCCTGACGTTTCAACAACAGATCGCAGATGGTAATGCGACGAATGTAATTTCTTTCTTTGAGAACGCGTGGAACCTAAATATCGAGCTTTGAAACGAAATCAAGTTGTTTAAAATACTCATGCAAGGTCGAATTCGATAAATTCAATCTCTCAATAATTTCTCGTATTGCTAAATGACGATTTGCATCCACCAATGCCTTTATTTGGTCTTCATCAGTCTTAACTGGCCTTTTAAAACGTAATGCATCTTTGAGGTCGAAATTCTCAGAACGAAATTTCGGAAACCAACATTGACACTGGCTTTCAGTCAACACATCCTCTCCATGGCACATAATTTTTTTCTTGCCTGCATTTTTGCATTTACGGTAATAAAAAAGCAAAACGTGACGTAAACGTTTAGTTTTCCATTTTTGACGCGACTCCAAACAAAAACAATTTAACAGATTCTAAAATATCTTTTTGTCAAATGAAGCTTGAAATGTATGTTGTAAAAATGTAAAATGATTTTCAGGTTTAGAATGAGGTTAACTGCTTAAAAAGGCGGTAAATACAGGTTGCGTGAAAAGTTCGCAGAGCGAAACTGAAATAAAGAATACCTAATTCTAAAAATGATTTTATTCTTCAATATAGTCTCCATTAACTTCAATACACTTGGCCCAATGGCTCTCCAATAATTTTATTCCATCGCGGAAGTGTGTTTCTAGAAGGTCTGCGAAATATGCCTCTACGGCTGCTAGAGCTTCTTCATTCGACAAAAAATGCTTTCCACAGAGGAATTGTTTCAGGTTTCGGGACAGATAGAATCGCTGAGTGCCAAGTCTGGCGAATACGGTGGATGATCAAGCAATTTGTACTTCAATTCATTGAATTTAGATATTGACAAAACACTTTTGTAAGCAGGTACGTTGTCTTGGTGAAAAATGATTTGTTTGTGCTGCAAACCAGATCTTTACTCACGAATTTTTGCGTCCAATTGATCCAAAAGGTTACAATAATATTCAGAGTTAATTGTTTTACCTTCTTCCAGATAATCAATTAACAAAATCCCTTTAGCATCCCAAAAAACTGATGCCAAAACCTTTTTTGCCGACCTTTCATGCTTTGTTTGCTTCGGAGCTGAACATCCAGCTTCAGTCTACTGTAAACGTTCCAGTTTCAATTTGAGATCATGGTGATAGATCCAAGTCTCATCCATAGTTATAAAACGACGCACAAAATCGGTTTTATTCTCCTTAAAACGATCCAAATGACGCTGAGAAATTTTCTTTCGAGCGAGTTTTTGTTGAATTGTTAACGTATGCGGCACCACTTTTCCAAACACCTTTTTCATTTGTAATTCTTTATGCAAAATATGCCGTACCCGTTCATTTAAAATGCCTATGGTATGAGCAATTTCACGCTTAGTCACATTTGTATCTTCAGAAACAATAACATGTATTTGCTCAATAATTTCTGGTATTGATGCGCTTCTTGGACGTCCACAGCGTGGATCATCTTCAATGCTTTTACGACCACGTTGAAACTCAAGTGCTCATTTACCAATCATTGTTTTTGAAGAAGCAGATTCCCCTAACACATTTACCATATCGGAATGAATTTCCATTGCCTTTAAACCTTTTTTAACAAAGAACTCAATCACTGCACGCTGTTTCAAATTTTCCATTGCGAACAAATATACTGACACGTCAACTTCAATTGGCTTGTAAACACAAAAAGAATTGACAGATGGAAATGAAACCTAACCTAGGTTCATGTGAAGAGTAATTCTATATAACCGACTACAATTTATAATTCTACCGTTTACTTATAGATGCCGCTCCGCGAACTTTTCACGCAACCTGTATATAGAAAAGGGTACACCTCACCGATTTTTTCATTTTAAAATATATTATAAAGGATGAAATTCTGAATGACTTTTCCTAATACAATTATATGGGGGTCGCTTATAGTTTCTGAGAAAATTGACTTTAAAGTTTTATAATTATACGTTGAAGTATATTCGAAATAGACAAGCAGTTTTCATTCACTTTAAATATAGGAAACAATACATATAAGCGGGAGAGGGGCACCTCCCCTTCCCCGCACCCCCTCCCAAAACAAATCCTAACCTAACCTAACTTATTGCATTTTTATATATTTTTGGACATTGTTGAAGAAAGTTCTCTTAAGATCTATCATCTGGCTCAACTTAACTTATTATAATATTTGCATATAATTAGGTGTTGTGACTTTTAAGGAGATCTTTTCAACATCGCCCAACAATATATAAAGATACAATAAGTTAGGTTAGGTTAGGATTTTTATAGGGAGGGGGTACGGGGGAGGGGCGAAGCCCTTCTCCCGCTTATATGTATTGTTTCCTATATTTCTATATATATGTTTGGATTAACTGTTTGGATTGTACTATAAATAACGTCAGCTTATGATATCTGGAATTTAATTCCAGGATAATCAAAATTCCAAAACTTTAAAATCAAATATCTCGGAAACTATAAGCAACCCCCATATAGTTGTATCAGGAAGTCACTCAGAATTTCATCCTTTATAACATATTTCAAAATGAAAAAAATCGGTAAGGTGTACCCTTTTCTATATATAATATTTACCAAAAAGGCAATTAACACCATTCATTTGAAAAGACCGAAATTACTTTCCGAACAATCCAATAATAACACGGATTCAAAAAGTCCCATTACGAACGACGCAACCGTCGTTCAGAATTCGCGAATCCAATTGGCCAATCTTTAGCCCAGCCGACGTTCGAAACATACGCTAATCGGATTGGCACATTTTTCAACGATTGCCGTTTTTCTCTGCCGAAACTGCCGGAAACGCACATTTCCGCTCGAGAAAAAAGCGCTCTTACGAGGCTCGATCGAATCCATAATGAAGACGACATGAAAAGAGAACGCTTAACGCCGCATTCATGTGAGAAAGAGAGAGAGAGAAAATGGCTTGTCGGGAGCAACGTCGGCAGCCGATAATGAATTAGAACCGTGGTAGGACATATCTGCCGACCTCCGACCCTGTGTTCTCGGCCGTTTCAACCTTAAAAGTGATCAGCGTCGCGCAGTGCGCAACGACGATTCTGCCACGCACGACTCACGCACAAAACGAACCGCGTGACGAAGAAGACAAGGCGAGAGGTGAGACAAGACAGAACGATCCTCGACGAAAGTGCTGGACAATGTATGGTGTACACATACTCGTTCGTATTATTCATCCCGAATGACTCGGCCAATCAGTCGATCGAATCGCGCCCTCAATGTCGTAGAGAAAAATATTTCATTTTCGCCAGTCGATTGAAGAGCACTCCGCGTCGCGAAAGACCAGCGTATCCGCGAGAGAACACGGACAATTGAGAGTGAGAAGATAAAGTGCGAAACGCAACTAGCAGAATGGTTATCCAATTCACCAAGAGACAATGGCTCACCCTCATCGTCATCAGCATCGCCGACTTCGCGAACGCTATCTGTGTGTCGCTGCAGGCGCCTTTCTACCCGCAGGAGGTAAGGACAACCATCGCGCCGCGAGTCCTTGGTAGAGGATTGGTCTCGCGGGAAAAGTGCGCGCGATCGTGAGCCGAAAGCCAATTAGATGGACGATTCTGTCTGTCGCGATTTTTCTCGACGCACCGAAAAGCTTCAGAAACTTCGAGAAAAGAAGCGCCTTCATAGGTGAGAAATCTCTCACGAGTGAATCCTTGCGCAACATACAGCTGCTGTCGCCTCTGTAGTCTCTCGGAACACAACGATAACAATCTAGCGACGGTCACATTCGTCACCTCAGACTTAAATGTATACATAAACTTTTCATTCGAGGTTTTCAAATAATAGAGAGAAGGACGCCTATATTGCTCTTCCACTGTCCATAGGCATTCGATCTTTATCTATTTGATGCCAAACATTTGATCCTTGTCTAAGATAATAACATCCAAAAAGTATTCTATTTGATTTTTCCTATAATCTCATATTCTAAGCGAAGGAAGCCTTTTACAGAAAAAGGATTCCTCTCTCGATAAAGCGATTAAAATAAACCATTCATCTATAATTTATTAGATATTATTCTATTTTCCTCTTATTTCAAGAGGATTTCCTCTTGTATCAATTAATTTTTCTCTTATATCAAGAAGAATATGTTGATTTGAATGTCGACTTCTTTTGTTCAATCGTGCTTTACTTTCAGATATGAACGAAAAAATAACCATATGTTTATGGGTCAGAATATTTGGGACGCTTTTTAAAAAGGTGTGTTGCTGTAACATATAACAAAAATAATTTATTCATATTTGGTCAAATACAGTTTATAATCTATTGCAGAAATCGAATAATATATTCCTTTTTTTAACTATATTTCATACAATTGGTACAAAACTGATTTATTTATTTGTTATGATAATTTTGTTATGATAATCTTATTTTATTCGCGCTTATTTATCGTAGAACTAGAGCCACATGTGCATCTATATATATTACTTTTTGCTGTACATTATAATATTTTCAAATTAACTAGTATAACCAGTAAGAATAAAATATAGTGGGAATAAATAATAATCCTCTTAACAAAAGATTAAATAATCTATGTGTAAATTTATACTTTTTTCTATTCTTATGCTTTTTTCAGCAGAAAGTCAAAAAAAATTTAACTAGAATTTTCATAATAATTTTTTTCTTCTTCCCCTATAAAAAAAACGTATAAGCAGTAAGAATAAAGTACAGTAAGAATAAATAATAATCCTCTTAAAAAAACATTAAATAATCTGTGTATAAGAAGAAATTTATTGGGTGAGTGCAAAAGTTCGTGCGGAGTTTCAATAGATGGAGTTATAAGCGTCGTAAAGTGTTGTCATTAATACTTCCATCTACATATTATATAACGTTGGAAAGGTGACGTCTTCAGCTGTTATTAAAAAAAAAATAATTTGTTTTCATACAAACTGCTTCGAGAAATATCACTTTAAAAATGAGTATCGATAAGGTGCATTTACGGCATGTTATGCTTTACGAGTTTCGGAAGGGAATAAACGTTGCCGCAGCCGTAAAAAACATTCAGGATGTTTATCAGGATGAAGCATCAGCTAAACGAACTGTGCAAAAAATGGTTTGCTAAATTTCAGCGCGGAGAATTTAACCTTGAAGACGAGCCACGCTCTGGTCGACCTTCTGATTGATGACGATGTTTTGCGTACTTTAGTGCTCAATAATCCGCGAATTTCAACAGAAGAAGTTGCTACAGCACTAAACGTTGACCGATCAACCGCTTTTCGGCGTTTAAAAAAGATGGGATTCGATTTGAAGCTCGATATATGGGTGCCCTATTTGCTGACCGAGAAGAACAAAATCAAGCGAATTTCTGCAGCCGTTTCTTTACTCGGGCGGCTCAATAACGAGTCGTTTTTGGATCGACTAGTGACGGGCGATGAGAAATGGGTCCTCTACAACAATGTTCAGCGCAAACGGACATGGAAACAATCAGGTGAGCATGGTGACGCAATGCCAAAGGCCAGTTTGCACCCGATGAAGGTGATGCTCTCTGTTTGGTGGGATTGCAAGGGCATAATCTATTTCGAGCTTCTCCCCGCTGGCGAAACGATTGATTCGGACAAGTACTGTCGCCAATTAACCAATCTGAATCGAGAAATAAAAGAGAAACGTCCGATTTTGTCAAATCGCAAGGGAGTCGTCTTTCATCACGACAACGCCAGACCACACGTTTCGAAAAAGACGCTGCGCAAACTGAAGAGCCTGAAATGGGATGTCTTAACGCATCCACCGTATTCTCCTGATATCGCACCATCTGACTATCACTTGTTCCGGTCATTGCAAAATTATTTAAATGGAAAAAACTTTGACTCTTTGGAGGCCTTAAAAAACGGCATCTCTTCGTTCTTCGAATCTAAACCGCGCAGTTTTTATGATCGAGGCATCCGTATGCTGCCAGAACGTTGGGAAAAGATTATAGAAAACGATGGAGAATATATCATTGATTGAATAAAGATTTTTGTTTGCCTAATCACTGTGTGACTTTTACTCACAAACTCCGCACGAACTTTTGCACTCACCCAATATATTAAAATCAATAAAATTTGCATTATATATATAACATATAATGTCCCTCTAACTTTAATAATATAGCGTGTTTATAATATTTTCCTCTTAATTTTGAAGAAATCCTCTTGAAGCCATATATAAGAATAAAATCCTCTAAAATTTAGATGATTCCGCTTATTCTGAAATTACTTTCTTTAGATGAAGGATATCTTCACCTAGCTCCCTCCAATGAGAACGAAGCCAAACAAAAATCGAATGCCTGGCATTCGCTGGCACAGGTCATCCTTCTCCGTTGTAGTTCTCGCGGTTTTTTGTGAAACACAAATCTGTACATTCGATGACGTTGCAAGACGACATGTAGAAATGGCCCGCTCCGCGAACTGTTAATTAAAACGGATCTCAGCGCGCCGTCGATTGGTCAGAATAGCTAATTGCTTACGTGTCAGATACGTCGTTATCTCCGTCGTATTTCGCTTGTCCACTGATTCGCCGACCGAGATTCGGCGGAGAAGGAGGCATCCCGCGAATCGCAACCGCGTGATTTTATCGCCCAGCAAACTATCTGCAGCATCAACGACGCGTTTCCACATTCCTGCTTACTCTCTTCTGCGGTCTTTTAAGGGTACGAAATGTACGAGACAGTATGAATGGCGAACCCTCGCGTATCTTGCCGCACAACGACGCGAGAGATTGTTCAGGCTTCCGCAACGGAGAAAAAAGTTCCATGATGAAACTCTCGTTGATACATATGAAACGAAGTGCTGTTGTGTCACGCGTGCGATTCGTTACATAGTAATCGCTTCGCAACGATACGGGCAACCGGCAGCAGTCACTTCGACCGAATCTCCGCTGCTGCTCGAGAACAGTTCGAGTCGAATTCAACGTACAACGTTTTCTGAAGCGCCGCGACGTGTCACGACGTGTGTAATCAGCCGACGAAAATCTCGCTGCATCGTGGATTTTAAATGCTCAAAATCATCAGACAGAGCGCAAAGCGTGGTCTGCCTTGAAAGAGAAAAAAAGACGAGAGAAACATGTACACATTCGTCGTAAAATTCGGGAGATAATCTCTAATATCATTAGCTGCGCGTAGGTT
This sequence comes from Harpegnathos saltator, assembly GCF_003227715.2. Taxonomy (NCBI): domain Eukaryota; kingdom Metazoa; phylum Arthropoda; class Insecta; order Hymenoptera; family Formicidae; genus Harpegnathos; species Harpegnathos saltator. Next base: position 104,382 of record NW_020229900.1, read on the forward strand.
TCCAATCCCGGGATCCTGGAATCCCAGCCAAATTTTTGGTCCCGAAAATACTTGGGATTCAACATCACAAATCCCGGGATTTCAGGATTTCAAAATTTAATGTTTAGCGTCTATATAATACTTACGTTTTACAAAAATTTTACTTTAATAATTATTATTTATTACTAATATTTTAGATCATTCGCTAGAGAAATGTGTATTTATATTTTAAATTTAATTCAATGTATTATTTTTATTTGTTTTAAATATTAAGGGAATTTTCCATTTTTAATTTCGCGAATAAACTGGCGCAACACAGACTCGAATTCGGGATCCTCGAGGTTTTTAATTATAACGGTTTTTGTGCAATCATTAATGTAAGTTGCTTTTATTTTTATTAAAATTTTATTTTTTGTTTGTCATAATATTCATAAAAGTCTATGAACATTCTATAAATAAAATAATTCTATTATTTGTAAATATTCTTTGTTTCTTTCTTTATATACGATTTACGATTCTTTATATAGGTATATATATAATCCCGGGACTAGTCCCGGGATCCCGGGATGGAATCCAAAAAATCCCGAAATCCTAAGTTGTATCTGAGATTGGAAACTCTAGCTGCGCGTGTCGGATAAACAATTTGTTGCTCGACTCTGCCGACTCGTGCCCCGCCACGAGAGAGGCTAATATTTAACAAGGCGATAAGCGCCATTTATCCGGCCGATTTTTTCGTCCCGTGGCCGTCGACCGATGCGACTATGGCTGATCTGTCAGCCTTGGACACATTTGTCAAATTGTCACACCATCGTCATCGCACCACTGACGCATCTCTGACGCTTATTATTTCGACGGGGATTTTATTATCTGCCTGACGCTCTTCGCCAAGCTCAACGTCGACTTCACCACGCGTGGACACGCGAGGCCGTTCGCGCATGCCCGATTATTGTATTAATAACTCCCGCAGATAAAATCGTTCAAAGACGCTTTAATAGGGCGAAAAGACGCGATGCTCTCGGTCCCATTCAGCGTCGTGTGAATAACAACGCCGTCACGATTCTTCAGCTTCCATTCGTCGTACGAAGTCAAGCTCGATCTGCCACTTTTGTCTCCTATGTGATCGCGATAATCACGCTCAGGATTTATCTGCGAATTTGTATGATTAAAATGCCTCGCGCATTTGTTGCAAACCGGCAATTTTTCAACAGGGATTTTTCAGCGCGAACGCGCTTTCACCACCTTTCCAAATTGTATTTTTTTCCCGCGACGCGTTTCGCTCGCAGAGAGACGAGGCAAGTCGTCATCAGTATTTCGAGCGGCTTGTTTTGCTTCCAACTAGCCTGATCGCTTATCATCAGTGACACGCGCTCATATACGTCCACTGTCACGTTTGAAATCTTAACTAAAAACATTTTCGATTTCGTCGATTTAACTTGGTGCCGCAACTGCGTTATTTCGCAATCATTTCCGTCCAAGACATCGAAGAAACATTTCACTAGCGATATTGCGGCACGATTGGTGATACTAATACTAAGTTAACATCGCACGCGCGTGATAATTTTTTAGATATCATAACTGTTAATAGTAATTCTTTAGATATTATAATATTCTCTTGGGACCGCGAATGTGTCAGGATAGAAACAGTAAAAAGAATCGGTAAATCATCAAGATCAATGGAGATTTCACCGACTAGCCACGGGAGATGCACGACGTTGTGAAATGCCGGATGCGGATAGGAACTGATAAATTTTATCGTCGTCGCGCGGTCAATTAGCCTCGATATAGCGTATCATGTTCAATTTGTCCAAATGATCACGTGGGACCAGACGTGAAAACATTTCTCCGAGTCACGGTCGTTCTTAATCGCCGATTTAGAGATCCACGTGAACGGCTATTGAGATGGACGAAGAACGAAAAAGCACGCAATCTCCTCGCGCACCCATTTAGGAGCTGTCGCAGGACACTTTGGGGGGAAAACGCAGAGATTTGAACATTGTTAATCGTGACTTCTCCCGCTGCACAATGCGTTACATTCATATCCGCGTCAAATCGAACGAACAAACTTGGCGCATTCCTTGCGTCGCAATTTTCACGCGGCTTGCACGCGATTATCGCCAAGAAGACGTGCACGCTTAACGTTTTACAACAATATCGCATCTTCTGCTGCAGACTTGCAAGGATAAAAATGCAACGCCAACTCCCGTCCCGTCCCGTGCGAGCAGAGATAACAAACGGCAGAAAGCAATAAAATCAAACTCACCCGAAGTATTATTGTTTTAATCGCACTTACGATTGTAAACGGTTTCGGTTATTGTAACATCGAGAGCTTTGAACGTTTCGCGCCTCTCAGGTCGCTCATATCCAAAAAAAAAGTAATTTCAGAACAAGCGGAATCATCGAAATTTTAAAGGACTTTACTCTTATACAGGGTTCTCAAAAAGTCTTCGAACGATAAAATATCTCGAAAACAATCAGTTTTTGGAAAAAATGTTTCAGACAAAAGTTGTAAGGTTTAAAATGATCTATTTACTGATCTTATCAGTTTGACCTTGGCTAGCGTCAACAAGGTCAGGGCAAAGTCACCTTGAACTTTTCATCGTACAACCTCCACGCGGTACACCTTGGGTAATGCTAATGCCGACGGTACTGTAACTTTGAAGCTTCATAACTCGGGATGTACTTAACAAAAAAATACTTTGTTGTAGTGTTTTGGGAAGCTCTTGAAATACGTTATAAGAATATGCCAAAAAATGTAGGGCATTCCATTTGAAAAGTTCAAGGTGACTTTGCCCTAATCTTGTTGACGCTAGCCAAGGTCAAACTGATAAGATCAGTAAATAGATCATTTTAAACCTTACAACTTTTGCCTGAAACATTTTTTCCAAAAACTGATTGTTTTCGAGATATTTTATCGTTCGAAGACTTTTTGAGAACCCTGTATATGGCCTCAAGAGGATTCCTCTAAGATTAAGAGAAAATATTGTTGTGTCCGAGCCACAAGGTTTGTGATAGCGTCCGTTGTCCGTGAGCCTTAGGCATCTGATACTGATTTTGACAACTGAACGAAAATTGTCTGAAAGACGGAAAATCGATAAGAAGAAAACAACAACAGCTGACAGAGAGTCTCTGGCAAGCTGTCATCGTAGACAGACGCGAGAATTGTAGATCAGAGAATTATTCTTGTTTAAAGCTTGAGTGAGCTGCGCTGTAAATAATAAAGCTTGTTATTCTTATGCGAGTGTTTTCATTTACCTGAGTGCAAGCGCGAGTGCGAGAGTGAGCGCAACAATATTATAAACACATTATATTCTTAAAGTTAGAGGGAGATTATATGTTATAAGTATAATACAAATCTTATTGATTTTAATATAAATTTCCTCTTATATACAGATTATTTAATCTTTTTTTAAGCGGATTATTATTTATTTTTACTATACTTTATTCTTACTGGTTATACTGGTTAATTTGAAAAAATTATTATAATGTACAGTGAAAAATAATATATATAGATGTACTTCTGGCTCCAGTCTTACAATAAATAAACACGAATGAAATAAGATTATCATAACAAATAAATTTCCAATCAGTTTTTTGTCGGTTATCAGTTATGGACTTCTTAGCTACAAAAAATGTTCATCATAACCATCATAACAATTGTATGAAACATAGTTAAAAAAAGAATATATTATTCAACTTCTTGCAATAGATTGTAAACTGTATTTGATTATATTTTCTTCATTTTCTGATTCTTGGTCTGTTTTTTGTAGCTGCACTGTTGAACTGGTGCAATAAGTTAAAGTGAGACAAATATAAGTTTTCTCATTCTAGCTTATTGCACCAGTTTAGCAGTGCAGCTACAAAAAAGAGACCATCTATTTCATAGGATTCATCAATTTTAATGATTCTTTTTTGTTTATCTACTATTTGAATACTTAATTATGATAAATGTTCATTGATTTCATCAATATTATTTATATTTTCTTTGTTATGAACAAATTAAGACGAAAAAAAGGGTTCTTTTAGAATAAATTTGTTTCTGAAAAAAAATCCCCCATAAACATGTTTTCTACTTAAATTTATGTTTTTGAGGTCGCTGATTATTAATTCGCTATCAGGTTTGAGTACAACAAAGTATTTTTTTTGTTATAAACAAAATATTGAAGCTAAATTTCGAAAATTTGTAGAATTGTGCTGAAAAGTTGATATTCTAAGTATTGTTTTTCTACAAAGGAGCAAGTTTTCTATATTATATTTATCATTTTAAGTCGCTGATTACGAATCCGTTGATGAATTTTTGTTATATTAGTATTTTTCATGGTATAAACAAAATATTGAAGAAAAACACAAAAATTGTGGAATAGCATTAGAATTCGATAATCTTCAACGTTTTTCTTTTTACATTCATAGTCTTGAATTCGTTACATATGTGCAGATGGTTCAAAAATTTGTCGAATATTTTACTATAAATAATTTATTTATTATTGTTCCGACAAATGGTGATTTTTCTTTGCAAAGAAAGCGACACGTGTTTCTGCATAAATTTAGATGCACTAAACACTAATTTGCTATTAAAATTGACCTAGGGATTCAATCAAATACAAAGAATAATAGCTTTTGTACGGATTTGTCAACTAAATATCCTTTCAAGCCGCCATATTGCGTCTTCCATTTTGGATCGTATTTTTTCGAAATTCTGATGACAGATTCGAACTCAGCGACCCTAAAAACGTATAGAATTATAATTTTTGTGAGAAATCGACCACTCACTTAATTGCGTGACAAAAAGCGTTCTAAATATTCTGACCCTGACCTGATATGGTTATTTTGTCGTTCATGTCTGAAGGCAGAGCATGACTAAACAAAACAAGCGGACATTCAAATCAAGATATTCCTCTTCATATAAGAGCAAAATTAATTAATACAAGAGGAAATCCTCTTGAAATAAGAGGAAAATAGTTAGAATAGTATCTAATAAATTTTAGATGAATGGTTCACTTTAATCGCTTCATCGGAAGAGGAATCCTTTTTCTGTAAAAGGCTTCGCTTGGAATATGAGACTATGGGAAAGATCACTCTATAAATAGCATACTTTTTTTCTGGGTACACAATTGCGGCCGACTGGACAATCGATTTTCCAGCTGGAGCCTTCGGAGGATGACTGCGACGGAGGCTCACAGTGTGTCGTAGTTTTCCTTATCGCTCGACATATCTCCGAGGGTGTTTTCTATGTATCCACGACGTAGCCGAACGCAGCATCGCGACGTTCGATAATTTGGCCTGTAATCTCGCGCGTGGAGAGCGTCCAAAGTTTATCGGGATATTATCTCGACGAGAATTAATTGCAATGCGGCGAGATAATGGACCGAGTTGCTGCGTAGCACGACGCGCCTACTGATCCTCGAGCGAGCTCGAGCGACTCGCCGCTGTCGTCGTCGTCGCGAGTCGCGAATCGACGCGACGCGCGCATTACATTTCTCATCGATGACTATTCTCTGTTTCTTTGTTTTCGCAGGCGGAGAAAAAGGGCGCGTCGCCGTCGGAATATGGCTTGGTCTTCGGTATCTTTGAGTTGGTGGTCTTCATCATGAGCCCGCTCTACGGACAACACGTGGGTGATACGTAACGTAATTCATGCGAGCGCGAACGCGCACGATGCTGAATCTCGGCACGATTAATAACAGCAACGAACGTAACGTAAACGAGGAAAACGTAATATCGAAGCGATATTCGTCCGACTGGGTCGGCATGAATTTGTCCGTAGATTGTGGATTATTTCTCCCGCGAGTATTCTCGGCACCGGGAGCTGTTCCCTTTTCGCGTAATAAATAGTAGTAATCTTAAGCGCGGAAATATTCGTCACAAATGTTATAACTATCATCGCAGAGATAATTTTCTGTGAAAATATGTATGAGAAAGTAATGATAAATATATTTAAGCACGTGAATCCCGCCGAGACCGCCTACGCAATGATTTCAAGTCTCAGAGCGGAGCGTCGACGTCTGCAGTTCTTCAGGCTCACTGATTATTACGGATTTCGATAAAACACAATCATGTTTTCGCATAAATAAAGATAATACGCGCGAGTACATTCGACGAAAATTGTTTATCGGAGCATTCTACGAAATGTACTTCTCGAAAAAACGTTGAAAAAGCGTCGGTTCTATTTTGAAAATCGCATCGCGTGCGAAATTTTTCTCTCCTTTTTCAATCCGAGTTTGAAAACTTAATAATGAATCGCGTGTGTTGTATCCGCAGCTCAATCGAATCGGACCAAAGATATTGTTCAACGGCGGCATCTTGACCACCGCGACATGCGCCATATTTTTCGGTCTGTTGGACAAAGTCAACGGCCACTATCCTTTTATAATTCTGTCCTTCGTGATCAGGATTATAGAAGCGATGGGAAACGGCGCGTTCTTGACGGCCAGCTTCGCCATCATCGCCATGGAATTTCCCGACAATGTCGCTACAACATTCGCCAGTTTGGAGACCTTTTTCGGCCTGGGTCTCATCGTGGGTCCCACCGTAGGTGGTGCACTCTATCAGGTACCATTCAATGCACGCACATTGTACCGACAGAGACACTCCTCGATCTTTAAACTTCGAACATCGAACTTTAAGCCTGTTTCGAAATTAGTTTTGGAAACTTTGGTTTTAGCTGTAAGTTTTAGTTAGTAGGCCTTAAACTTTTGAATGCTGAGTATTCCCAGCCGAAACGCTCCGAAACGTGAGAATGGTACGCGACTCGCAATTGCGATTGCTAAGGACGAAATATTTTTCTGCATAGTGTAAACTCTGTTGATTGATTGTATAAGGCGCAACCAAGTAATAATTGTAATTCTTCAGTTACGACAAATTAAATAATGCAAGAAAATAATTTTCGAGCATAAATTATCTTATTAAAATCATTAAAATTTTAAACATGCCTCAATTTAAAAATATTAGTGAATCTGAATATTTAAACCTGATAAATATAACAAAAAATATGGAAAACTCTAAACTTATATTTTAAACAACAAAATATTCATTTTTAAATCACATAAATACTTTATATCTACAGCAGATTCATTTAGCAAAAAAAACTTTTATATACTGTCCAGGATTTTTTAGAAATAAAAAATTGTGAAGATTAATCAGATTAAACTGAGGAGGAAAGTCAAATATCATTTTGCAAAAATCGCAATAGTTATTAAGTTATTAACGATTGAAAATGACCACATCTAGAGGCTCCTTTAATTGATAACTTTAATTGAAAATTTGCGTACATGAGTATGCAAATTTTCAATTAAAGTTATCAATTAAATGATTGCAAAAAGACTTTTTTATTCGGAATAACCTAATCTACAATTATATGACGACTATTGTGTTTAGCAACAAGTTCAAGATTTAGGGTTCAAAGTTCAATATTCATATCTATCGCTAGACACAATAACCGTCATATAATTGTAGATCAAGTCATTCTGAACAAAACAGTCCCTTATCTTTTGCAAATAAATTTAAAACACAAATTAAACAAAACAAAAATTAAAACACAAATTTTCAAGTTATCAATTAAAAGAGCTTCTAGAAATTGTCATTTTCAATCATTAATAACTTAATAACTATTACGATTTTTGCAAAATGGTACTTGACTTTTCTTCTCAGTTTGATCTAATTAATCTTCACAATTTTTCATTTCCAAAAGATCCCGGACATCCTGTATATTGATATAATTAAAATTGTTTAATTATTTTGTAAAAAATTGAAACTACCTATTTCAAATTCACTAAAATTAATAATTAATTTGAGTGCGACGGGTCTCACAAAAGCAATTATCAATACACAAATCAACATCGCATTTTCTGCATTTATATCGCATGTCGCTTCTTTTTTTGTTTTTACAAATGCATTTTCTTCTTGCTAATCGTGCACTGCTCATTTGATCCGAACATTTTATACGAAATACCTATATGTTAAATGAAATAGACAGAACAATAGCTTATATAAATGGAATTTCTTTTTTTTGTTTACTGTTGTTGTTAACGAACGTATATATATTCATTTCATACACTAATAATTGTCAGTGCAGTACGTGTGAGATCGAAAAAATGGACAAAGGCATATATGCGTCCACAACATTCAAAGAATTAAATGTGAATACGTTCTGTAATTAATCAGCTGATTAATTATCAAGATAATAGGTAGTAGAAAATTTATCGAATTCTCTATCTAAATTAATAGCTGAAACCAAATTTGTAAACGAAATAATACATAATTGTGAACGTCCAAGCGTGATCAGCTGATCAATTACTGAACGTGTCTAAATTAGTTTAAGGTCTACCAATCTTATAACTAAAACCAAAGTTTCCGAAACATATTTCGAAACAGGCCTTTTACCTCAGACGAACGTGATACGTTGAACGACCCGTTTAATCACGCGCAACATTAATTATCGACTCGCGATATCAATAATCCTAACATCCAATTAATATTAACATGCACTCACGATCGGACATATAATTGCAGTATTTTGCTCAATATTCAAACAATTTACGAACATGTGAGTAATATTTTTACAGAACGATTAGTTCATTCACATATTACCCCTGATGAAAAGGTTTACCAAGCAAAACTTACAGACATATCACGTTTCATCCCCCAAAAACGAAGCAACTTTTAAAATTCCAAACATTAAAGACATTAAAGAGACTGCAGTCTCCGCAACATGTTAATCTCCCTAACGTTAATTTGAACTGTGACGTCAACTATAACTGTCAATATCCAAGTCCTATCATCCGTCCATTTTTGTCCTTTATAAATGTGCTTTCGCCCATGCGGAATATGGACACGCTAGGTCGGTGGATACACGACCCCGTTCGTGGTGCTCGGATCGGCATTGTTCTTGGCAGCTGTCATGACCGCGTTCGTCCTACCAGTTCACAACGACCATGAACAAGATGACCGCAACACCGGAGGTACGATTCTCGAGCGGATGTGTTCAGCATGCGACCCAACCTACGTTCTAATCGCCTTTCGCACGATATTCGCAGGGGTGAGAAAACTCCTCAAGATTCCCGGCGTGCTGATTGCGTCCATGTCGATAATCGCGACGAGCGTGAGCATCGGATTCCTACAAGCGACCTTGGAACCGCACTTGAGGCAATTCAACCTGAGCCCAGTAGTACTGGGCCTAATGTTCGTCATCAACGGTGGCACGTACGCATTGGCCGCGCCAGTCTGGGGTTGGCTTTGCGACAAACACTCACACCCCAAGGTGCGAAAATCAATCCGGACGCTATTGAATGCGAATGTCTCGCTCGTCCGTCGGCCCCGGGACATTTAATTCGCTTAGAGTGCATGTGTGCGTCGTTTCTAAAAGAATACAGTATCTTTCAGGTGGCAACTGTCGCTGGTTGTATCTTGGTGATGATCGGATTCTCTTTGATCGGCCCAGCACCGTTCATCCCGTTGCCCACTACAATATGGGTAACCATTTGCGGCCTTGTGATACACGGCTTAGGCATGGCAGCACAACTGGTTGCCAGTTTCACCGACGCCTTAAGGACATCCGTGTAAGTCGCGCAAGTCGGAGTGACTGTAGCGTCCTCTAGACGATTTTCGTCATGCGCGTGATTCGTTGAGAAAGATACATATGTTCCCGAGATGCATCTCTCGTGAATGGAATTTTTAGAAAAATATTCTCTTATCGATTTCTCTTGTCAAGCTCCTATGGACTCCCGAACAATATCGAGACTTACGGCCTAGTTAGTGGATTATGGACGAGTACTTTCGCCTTGGGCGCCTTCATCGGCCCTAGCGTCGCTGGAATTCTATTGGACAACATCGGTTTCAGAAACGGTTCCATGTTCATCATCTTGCTTCACATGCTAGTGGTATGTATCGTTCACTTGACGCTCGCGTTGCGAAACTACATCGCATATCCTGGATACCATTTCGATTCTCGTCACGAACGTCGTCTCACCTTTCGCGTGCGATGAAATATTAGGAGTGTGATTTAGTTTTGAGGGTTTTGCAAGAGATGACATTAATGTCAGTTTTGTCGAAGACATTCCAATCAGTTGCTATTGTTTCTTGATCCTGTAGTATTAATCCATGATATTCAGTCATTTACTAACAATAGACGCAGTAAAAATCGTGTTGACACCATCTTAAAAATGGAGCATTTTCGACGCGAGTTGTTTTTTAATCGGGAGAAAACGGCGGCTGAAAGTCATAGAATTTTAATAGAAACTTAGGGTGATGTTAATCCATCAATTAACACGTTCGCGACTTCGTGACCCACTGGTGGGTCACACTGGTTTATATTAATAGACGTGCGTGTCCACCGGTGGGTCACACACTATGAAACATTGCACTGCTTCTGAAAGTCTCTGTGTGTATCGGGGGCTCTATATATCATAACTACGGCTACATGAGAAACGTATCTGTGTACTAGCAACATGGTTTGTCGATCAGACAATTATAGCAAATTTGTTATAAAACAAACGCAAAGAAGCAATATATTAAAAAATAAATTGTGCGTCCTTTAGAGTGAACCAATGGATTTATTGATTGTCGCGAACGTGTTAAGACATAAAAATTGGTTTAGACGATTTAAAAGTGATGGTTTCAATGTTAACGACAAAGATCGCTCGGAACAATCAAAACGGCTTGAAAATGCAAATTTGCAAGCATTATTAGACGAAAATTTAACACAATCCACTTCAGAATTGCCAGAATATTAAATGTTCATCGTACAACAGTTGCTAAACGTTTACATGATATGGGAAAGATATATAAAGGAGGAAAATGAGTTCCACATCAATTATTAGAAAATGCCATTGCGAACCGAATGAACCGAATTTGCATTTCGTTGATCGCCAGATAAAGAATGAAGAGTTTTTTGTATCGGATTGTATCGGATTACTGAGGATGAAAAATCTATTTTTCTATTTCGATAATTTCAAACGAAAAAAGTTACGAGTTGATCTAGGCCAACCAGCAACATCCACTTCGAGGCGCAATACTCACAGTTCATACTTATCACTGTAAGATGTATTTGGTGGGATCAAGAAGGTGTTGTGTATTATGAACTGTTAAATCTGTATGAAACTGTCACTGCTGATGATTATCGACAGTACTTAAGGTAAACGTACCGAATTAACAACCGACGTTAAACAAAGATAATTTCTGAGAGTTTATTTTAAAAGAGTGGTGTTAGGTAAGATTATGAATCTTAAAAGTTATTATCGTAAATTATCGAAAACACACATACAAATTAGAAATAAATAAACAAGATTATTTATTTATATAAATTATATTATTTAATTCTATTATTTACATAAAAGAATTAAGTGTAAATTGCAAATTACGCCCACTGAAATTGTAAGTCTCAATTTACGCCACTGATTATGTACCAAATGACGCCACTCTCTATATTATATTATATTATATTATATATAAAAACCATATAACTTTATAATATACCTTTTTATCATCTTTTATTATATTTTAATCGTACAAAACTAAAACACTTTATATTACTATCCACAAATATCTCATTTTATCATATTATGAGGCACAATGTCACTTCGTAAGTTAGTAATCATTTAGAAGCAAATTCAGTCGAAAATAATCAAAAGTGACAGATCTTTGATATAGGCTTTTGAAATTGGTTTTCACGGAAAATTACATTTTCGTATACTTACTTTAGCGGAGCCATTTGACACACTATCACAACCTCTTTCCGGTAATTTTTAGACAACTTTTATTCAGCTGTGCGCTTTTATTACACGCATAGAATAAGCTAAGGTGGCGCAATACGGGTCAGTGACGTAATTCAGTACGTTTACCTTATACAAATTGAAGCAAGCATTGGACCACCAATTGCGACTAAACGACGCAAAGTGATTCTTCTTCACGACAATGCTCGACCTCATGTTGTATTATCAGTGAAGCAAACGCTATTAGAGCTGGAATGGGAAGTCTTAGCACACACCGCGTATCCACGAGACATTGGCTGCATTCAGAAGAACAAAATAATCAGTGAGCGCTTAGGGATTCTCGCTCCTGATTGGCAAATACTTCTGGGTCTATGAAGAATCTAAAAGAATGCTCCAGTCACAGACAATAATCACTAAGCGCTCACTGATCATTTTGTTCTGCTGAACGCAGCCATTGCTCCATCCGATATTCACTTGTTCTGGTCGATGCAATATGTTTTAGAGGATACATATTTTCATAACTTCGAACAAGTGCGCAAATTTGTTGAAAATTGGATCAACTCCACAGAAGAATCTTTTCTTCGGAATCCATCTCTTGCCAGAAAGATGGGAAAAAGCTGTAGAAAATGAAGGAAAATATTTGTTTAGGATATTCGTTTACTATCTTGTTTAAGGAAATCAGTTTCTAAGGAAAAAATCTCAAAACTAAATCACATTCCTAATATATCATTTGAATATTTCCTAAAGGGTTAGGCCACCTTGGACGGGTCAAAATCACTGTCATGTCCGGGAATTTTTTCTAAGGACATAACAAAAGAAATACAAAAATAAAAATAAGATATTTATCGAACAACTCTTTAAGGGAAGAAAGTATTTTTTTGTAAATATTTTAAACAAAATGGCGGCGTTGAAGACACTTTTTGACCGACGCTCTCAGAGGTATTTAATCTCATAGCTACAGCATTACGGCGGACGTAAAACAAAAACGAAAAAATTTGTATCATCTAGATGCTAGAAACTGAAGAAGTACATATAAATTTTGCGAAATATTAAAAACTTTTTTACAATTAACACTTTTGCACGAAATTTTTAGGTCAAAACATGAAATTTTTTTTTCAAGTGTTTACCATTTCCACAAAAATAAATATTTCTAAATATCCATATGTATTTCTTCAGTTTCTGGCATCTAGATAATAAAATTTTTTTCGTTTTTGTTTTACGTCCAATGCTGTAGCCGTGAGACTGAACACCGTTGAGAACGTCGGTCAAAAAGGATTCCCGGTGTCTTGGCTTCAAAGTCGCCATCTTGTTAAAAATATTTACAAAAAAAATACTTTTTTTCCCTTAAAGAGTTACTTAATAAATACCTTATTTCCATTTTTGTATTTCTTTTGTTATGTCCTCAGAATAAATTCCGGAAATGACAGTGATTTTAATCCGTCCAAGGTGGCCTAACCCCTTAAATATAAAATTAGAAACTCTCTCTGAACTACATCGCGCAGGAAGCTTCGTAATACGAATCCAACACGAGTACCCGATCTCTACCTCGAGTTCTCAACCCACCCGATTGCCGACGTTCCTATTAGCCCCAAGCTGACATAATCCCATCGTAAAAGAAAAAGAAGAAACAAAACAAAAGAACGATGAAATATCGGCACGATCGAAACCGATCGGAGACGTTCGCGAGACGTCGAACGGCGGCAGCGAGGTAAAAATAACAAGTCGCACGATTCACAGGCCGTGATAGCTGGGCTCTACTTGAGCTGCTCTCGTAAACCCAAGCCATATACCGAAGTTGGCACCGACGATGATCCCAGGACACTGTTGACGGACAGCAGCCGCTCGAGGAGCGGCAGTTCGCGTCACGGCGGACGGGGCCAAGGTGTGCCGATCGACAAACCCAACGGCATGAATTCCCTGTTCGCGTGCAACAGCTACTCGAACAGGGCCGGAGCATGGTCTAGGGCATCGTACAGCGGCCGGTACTCGCACAGCTACGGCTCTATAGAGACCAAGCGATACTTGGAGATGACCACGTGATAGCACCGAACCGATCATATCCTCTCACACCTCGACGTAACAATGCAAACTCGACACAAAGACGCGGAGCAGAAGATCTCGTGCGAACGAATTAGAGGACTTCAACTTTCCGTTCTCATCGATCCCTCACACCGATGATGACCAGCCGAGAGGCGGCTCGGTCTTCGCGATTCGCGTACGCGGAAGACTAAGAGTCATTGCCGTTTCATTCGCCGACCAACGGGGATCAGTCGTCGAGATTTGCAGCAGACAACTATTCGGACGTTTCACGCGGACGGTCGACAAACTGTATCTAAAGTTAATAGTTAGAACTGATGTATGTATATATATATATGTGTATATATGTATATATATATATGTATATGTGTGTGTGAGCGTAAAGCATGTAACTAGCAGTCATATCTGCAGCATGATACTTTTATCGCGAATACCATAAAGCGGAATATCGGTCGTAGAGGTAGTAAAATATGAATGGATTATAATGAATTACAACGGCCGTGCCGGTTCCTTCCACTGTTACGTCGTCGATTTACATAGGCGCGAGTGCAAACGCACGACTCGTATTTTTATCTGAGTTTAGTGTAAGTCTTGTGAATATCAGATTATACTCGATGGGTGCTATTCAGAGACAAAACGACTTTAGCTTAGACGTAATCCAACAATAGCGTAAGAAGAGACTAACGACATTTGTATTCAGAGACACTCTCTTATGATTTGGTCTTGTATTAAACACAGCTTAAACTACCCGGAGGGGTAGTAGTCTAAGGTTGATTTAACCTTTTAACTGCGGGGCGTATACGCCCTGATATATCCGTTGATATATCATCAAGAATTCCCTTGTAACATTCTCACTTGGCCTTACTCGTGTTCGTGTCCGTACATCTTCTCTCGATAATGTTCTTTCTTCTTAATATCAAATCCGTCAGGAAGCTTTTCTCCTCTGCGGTCTAAATGATTCTTCTGCTTTGTTTTATTTTATTAAATCTATTGAAATCTATTGAATTTATTTATCTATTGAATTTATTGAATCTATGGTATCTATTAAAAGTAATTTTACTGTCACTGAATTAAGAAAAAAAGGTTTCACAATTATAAACACAAACCTCAAGAGTTGCGGTTTGTTGACAATTCGCCGGTGATTGCATTTCATTGGCTATGAAGTACCTGAAAATAAGCAATTAAATAAAAGATCCTGCTGCGAGTATCGCCCGAAGGATCCGAATATTCTTAGTGCGGATACCAAATTTAAAGCATTCTGGGAGAATGTCTCTGAATAACATAATTAGTTAATTCATCGTTAATTAATGGATAGAATAGATTATCAAAGGCTTAACTTATAAGGCAGGACTAAAATAAAATTATTATGGTTTTACACGCTGCCTCTGAATAACACGCCATGAAGATACAAGTGTATCTTTCAGCAGCGACGTTCACATTCCCATCCACGAAAATGCAACAACTTGTCACGAAGGCAGAGTCAATCGCGATATTTCGGTGCAAAGACTCGCGATCGTGAATTCTCTCCTCCAGCGGGGGGACTTGTAGGAGATGAAAATTTGTTCACTCAGTTTACGCTGGAGCAAAAGACACACACGTATAATCGCCATACAGAACATGCGGTATTGCGAACAGTCAAGGGCGCGAACACTCAAGGAGCAGAATTACAAGCGATATCCGGCGCAGGAGTGCGATAGGAAGAGACGAGATACGCGCCACGACTAGGCGATAGACGACTAGAACGCAACAACAAGCAGTATTCACGGAGTGCGTTATCGGCGCTCGACGATTATCGCGATTTATTCAGCGGGCTCGTCCCTGCGCCGTTTTCCTCTTGCTTGAGAATTCTCGACCCGCTCCGATTTCCGTCCCGCTGACATCGCGGGGCCGTTATTACCGCCGCAGTAGCCGCGCGCCCTCGAGAGGAAGTGGAGAATCGTATCGCATGCGAAGGCCACGTACGTGCGTAAGCGGTGA
The DNA here is from genome assembly GCF_003227715.2 of Harpegnathos saltator. Taxonomy (NCBI): domain Eukaryota; kingdom Metazoa; phylum Arthropoda; class Insecta; order Hymenoptera; family Formicidae; genus Harpegnathos; species Harpegnathos saltator. The sequence continues at coordinate 120,077 of NW_020229900.1, forward strand.
CTGCAAGTGCTGTCGGTTTTAATATTGACACACTTTGTTGGGACTTTTACTCTTCGCTCACGCCCCGCGCGTCATATAAATCGATCGTACTGATAACGCTCGGCGTGCACCGTCGACCAGCTCTCTCTCGCGCGGTAATCGATGAAGATTATTGATGCCGTAACAGTGCAGGGAATAGCCTGACTGTCTCACCGCGATGTTACAGATATTTTGTGTGAGGCGCGCCGAACGTTCCGAATGTCACGTCGCGGATTAAAGTAGATGCTGAGAGTCCGGAGGAAACGCGGCCGGTCGATACTTAATTAATAGGGACCCTCATTTGCGCAACAGCGTAATCGCGTAATTCTAGATTCAAGCTCCCACGGGCGCATCGTAGGTGCTAATGATACACGGCATGAGGCGATATTATGGCGCCAACTATGCAAATGATTGTCGCGAGTGCGATGATTATGACCAATTATTTCTATTATCGCTCATGGAAGGAGAAGCCGAGGGAATGTATCAAGCGAAACTAAATGTTATTGTACATACGCTTTTATCTACTGTTGCCATTTTATCTCGCTAACTGTTACTCGCGCCTTGTGTGCATTTACATAATATTGAGTAGCAATAAAAACGTTCTCATTTAGCACAATCATCTGATGACTTTCAATCTCCACGAGCGCGAGCAAGATATTCGCCGTTACTCGCTTTTTACGTCGCACTATTAATTAAATAATTCTAACAAAAAAATTCACAATCAATTATTGAGTAATCATAACAAAAAAAAATTCATATTCGAAGCATCGTCGTCGTTTGATTTCTTAATTGCTGGAATGCGCGATAATTGCCGCTACTCGCTTTTCAGGTCGCACTATTAAATAATTATAACAAAAAAATTCATATTCGATTATTAAGCAATTATAAAAAATCATTAATTATTAAGTAATTAGAACGAAAAAATTCATACTCGATTATTAAGTAATCATAATAAAAAAAAATTCATATTCGAAGCATCGTTGTCATTTGGTTTCTTAATTGCTCGAGCACGTGATAATCGCGCGCTACTCGCTTTTCGAGTAGCATTATTAAGTAATTATAACAAAAAAATTCATGTTCGATTACTAAGTAATCATAACAAAAAAATTCCTATTCGAAGCATCGTCGTCGTTTGGTTTCTTAATTGCTCGAACACGTGATAATCGTC